>NC_037684.1:64175717-64349155 GCF_003255815.1 Theropithecus gelada
TTAATTTTTTTTTTTTTTTTTTTTTTTTTTTTTTTTTTTTTTGAGACGGAGTGTCGCTGTGCTCCCAGGCTGGAGTGCAGTGGCGTGATCTCAGTTCACTGCAAGCTCCGCCTCCCAGGTTCACGCCATTCTCCCGCCTCAGCCTCCTGAGTAGCTGAGACTACAGGCGCCCGCCACCACGCCCGGCTAGTTTTTTGTATTTTTAGTAGAGACGGGGTTTCACCATGTTAGCCAGGATAGTCTCGATCTCCTGACCTCGTGATCCACCCGCCTCGGCCTCCCAAAGTGCTGGGATTACAGGCTTGAGCCACCGCGCCCGGCAAAGTGATATTTTCTAAAATATGTACCTATATTAGTAGCATGCAAGATGCTTTTACTTTTATTGATTTTTATTTTAATAATTATCGCATTTTAAATTAGAAAGAAAAGGCCGGGCGCGGTGGCTCAAGCCTGTAATCCCAGCACTTTGGGAGGCCGAGACGGGCGGATCACAAGGTCAGGAGATCGAGACCATCCTGGCTAACCCGGTGAAACCCCGTCTCTACTAAAAAATACAAAAAACTAGCCGGGCGAAGTGGCGGGCGCCTGTAGTCCCAGCTACTCGGGAGGCTGAGGCAGGAGAATGGCGTGAACCCAGGAGGCGGAGCTTGCAGTGAGCTGAGATCCGGCCACTGCACTCCAGCCTGGGTGACAGAGCAAGACCCCGTCTCAAAAAAAAAAAAAAAAAAATAGAAAGAAAAACATAATGACAGTATCAAATGAAAGATTTATGGATATTATTTCTAGTAATATAAAAAATTTACTTTTTTTTTTTTGAGAGGGAGTCTCGCTCTTTCGCCCAGGCTGGAGTACAGTGGCGCGATCTGGGCTCACTGCAAGCTCCGCCTCCCAGGTGCACGCCATTCTCCTGCCTCACCCTCCTGAGTAGCTGGGATTACAGGCACCTGCCACCACACCTGGCTAATTTTTTTTTTTGTATTTTTTAGTTGAGACGGGTTTCACCGTGTTAGCCAGGATAGTCTCGATCTCCCGACCTCGTGATCCGCCCGCTTTGGCTTCCCAAAGTGCTGGGATTACAGGCGTTTGAGCCACTGTGCCCGGCCAAAATTTAACTTTTTTTTTTTTTTTTTTTGAGACGGAGTCTTGCTCTGTGCCCCAGGCTGGAGTGCAGTAGCGCGATCTCGGCTCACTGCAAGCTCCGCCCCTCTGGGTTCACGCCATTCTCCTGCCTCAGCCTCCAGAGTAGCTGGGACTACAGGCGCCCGCCACCTCGCCCGGCTAATTTTCTTGTATTTTTAGTAGAGACGGGGTTTCACCGTGTTAGCCAGGATGGTCTCGATCTCCTGACCTCATGATCCGCCCGTCTCGGCCTCCCAAAGTGCTGGGATTACAGGCTTGAGCCACCGCGCCCGGCCCAAAATTTAACTTTTAAAGAACACTCATTTAAGTTAAAGAAAGGTGAGTGATTTAAAGAAAAATAGTATGCATATAATGGTATAGCTGATATATTAATATGGCAAATCATGATTGCGATATATGAAGGACTGAAGTTTCCTCCTTGATGAAATCAAGAACAGGTTAGATTAAAGCAGTAGATCCTAGACTTTTAGATTTTAATGATCAATAAAATGTAAAAAAAAAAAAAAGAAGTTAGTAATCAACATGGGGTTGCTGACTTTTCATTGTGCTGAGTAAGGACATTAAGAACAACAAAGCTCGGCCGGGCGCGGTGGCTCAAGCCTGTAATCCCAGCACTTTGGGAGGCCGAGACGGGCGGATCACGAGGTCAGGAGAGCGAGACCATGCTGGCTAACACGGTGAAACCCCGTCTCTACTAAAAAATACAAAAAAAAAATTAGCCGGGCGGCGTGGCGGGCGCCTGTGGTCCCAGCTACTCGGGAGGCTGAGGCGGGAGAATGGCGTGAACCCGGGAGGCGGAGCTTGCAGTGAGCTGAGATCCAGCCACTGCACTCCAGCCTGGGTGGCAGAGCGAGACTCCGTCTCAAAAAAAAAAAAAAAAAAAAAACAACAAAGCTCATAATCCCAGCACTGCAGGAGGCCGAGGCAGGTGGATCACTTGAGATCAGGAGCTGGAGACCAGCCTGGCCAACATGGTAAAACCCTGCCTCTGCTAAAATTCCAAAAAATTAGCCGGGCGTGGTGGCAGGTGCCTGTAATCCCAGCTACTTGGGAGGCTGAGGCAGGAGAATGGCTGGCACCCAGGAGGTGCAGGTTGCAGTGAGCCGAGATTGTGCCATTGCACTCCAGTCCGGGCAACAAGGGCGAAACTACGTCTCATAAAAAGATATTTAAAATTATTTAAAATGTTTTATAATTATAAAAGAAGTACATGTTGAAAATTTTCAGATTGTACAGTCATTCTTTTTCTCCCCGCTCCCCACTAAAATCAACTCACATTCTGCCATGCAGATCTATCTCCGCTTTAGAAAGGAAGTTTTTAACATTATAAATATGTATATGTATTTAATAATATGTAACATTATAATTTGTAACATAAATACAAGCATATATACATATATTATTCTGTATAAATATACTATATACTATATTTATTCTATATAAAAATATATATCAGAAATATATCCTCTCAGAATAAAGGACAGACTTCTCCAGGAAAGGACATGTGGCAACCTTTCTTAGCCATTTGAGAACCACTGATTTACAAGACCTTCCATCTCTAAAATACTATGATTAGGTCTAGACTATCCTGAGTATTTACATGCCTTTCATTATTATCACTAACCTATATATTTCAAAAGACAATTAGGAATCTCTTTAACATCTCCTTGGGTAGAAAATCATAGATTGCAAGTGTTTTTCTCAGTCTTTTCATCTGCTTGTTGTATGAGTGCCTGTCTGTGCTCTATTACGGATTACCACTGGCTCCCTACATCAAAGTTTTAACCTGGGGTCCAAGACTTCAGGGTATTTGTAACACCATGAAAACATATGTGACATTTTGTGTGTGTGTGTGTGTTTTTTTTTCCCTGGGGAAAGTTTCTAACTCTCTCCGATCCTAAAAGGTTAGAAACTAGTGCTTTAGATATGTTTCTTGCTTTTACGTTAAATAAATAATCCTATTCTTGGCTTGAGAGTCACTTAAAAATTTTTCTTCATTTGCATTTCACAGCTGAATATTTGAGTTCTTTGTTCTCACCTTAACAGTCTTCTCATTAAAACCAAAAAATATTCTCCTCTAGCAATTAATCATAAGGAATTTAAATTTTTTATTTAATTTTTATTTTTTGACGTACCAAAAGACAGAAGGAGGCAGAGACTGATGCCCCACAATGAAAGTGACAGGCAGGGAGACAAGCAGCTAGAGACAGTGAGACACACAGGCACAGATAAAAGGCCTAAGGACAGAGAGACTAGACAGGCAAAAGAAATATAGAGAAACCTGGAAACACAGGAGAGACACAAGAACTGAGCAGACAGAGAAGAGGGATGGCAGAAAAATAGGCTGGCAGGGAGGGAATGGAGACTGACAGAGAAGGCAGTCAAAATCACCAAAAGGGATGCAGACAGGCAAACAGAGAGAGAGAGAAGGGAAGACAGATAAAGGAAGAAAAAATAAGGTAAGAAGGAAGACAAAGTGATAATGGTGTTTTATACAACATAGTGCTTCATAATTTATAAAGTGCTATCACATACATTATTGCAGGCAGACAGGGAGAATCCAGCAGACAGATGGGGTGATGGAAGGATACAGGCCAATCAGACAGAAGAGAGGGGAGAGGGCCAATCAGAAAAAGAGGCTAGAATAGAGACCAAGACAGACAGATAAGAAGAAAGAACCAAGAAAAGAGAAGTAAGAGAGGGAAAGAGGGAAAGAGTGGAGAGACACAAAGATAGAGGCTGAAACAGTTAAACTCAGGAAAACAGGCAGTAAAAAAGCAGAAATGAAAGAACAGTGCATTGTGTGTACAAGTTTTATTATCATCTTTTTCAACGAGACCTGGTTAGAGGCTGTGTCTTTGTCTCCTTCAAAGAGTTATAAAATGTCTCTAAGGTGGCACGTGAGTGGAGCCAGAAGGCTGGATGAAAAAGGAAAAAAGTTTTAATCAGGAGAAAGCTTTTTAGACTAGGAGGAAGACAAACTTCTTAGGCCTAGGTCAACAACCTAAAGGATCTTAGATTCACATGACCTTACATAATTCATACAGACTAAGTGAGAAAAGCAGGGCAGTCCTCTCTCTACTCTGTGTGCATGTAAGCTCAGCTTACTGTTACTTATTAACTGTGCCTATACGTATATGGTACTTTTTAGTACTACCGGTGCTTTCATGCCTTCTCCAATACATATTTCAGTGATGAAGGGACCAACAAAGCTGTCTTGCTGTCATCAGACCACTTACCATGCAGAGCAGACTACATTTGGAGAGAGTAAAGCCTTCCTGAGCACTCCTCAGGTACTGGTAGTGAACGCATGCAACCAGCAACTAGTCAATCCAAAAGACAAGTGCTTTGGGTAGCACTTGGCAGAATCCAAAAGACCAGAGATGGCAAGCCCAGCCAAGTTAGTTAGGAGTACTGACAGACTGACAGAGGAAGGAGCATCCAGAAAAACTGGAAGAAAAGTAGGGAGGAGTACAGCAAAACACAAGCAAAAGCAAGCAAGCAAAAAGACTTGTGTGTGTGTAGACTCTTCTCTGGAGCAGTATCCAGGAAATGTCAAACAGTGGCTGCTGCTGGGGAGAGGAACTCGGAGACTATGGGAGAAGGATGGGAGAGAGGCTTACTTTTCACAGTACACTTTCTGTACTTTTAAAATGTTGTACCGTAAGTATGTACTACCTATTTAGAAGTTAACTGGGAAAAAAGAAACAAAAGAAGAGAGAAAAGCAAGAAGAGATGTGGACAGCAAGAGCCTGCCAAGCAGACAGCAAAAAGGCAGGAAGGCAGCGAGAGACTGGGAAAATGGCAAAAAGACTGAGGCAGGCAGACTGTGTGAGGAACCAGAAAGACAGAAAAAGAGATAACTGAAATAAAGGCAAACATGAGAGAAGGCAGGGTACGGGATGTGGCAAGAAGTTAGATAAGACTTTGAGGCAAAGGAGTTACTGAGAGGTTTAGGGGAGAGAGACTATCCTCATTGATGGATGTTGGCAGAAAAGAAGCAAAGGAAGAAAATGCTAGTAAGTACGAAGACTAAAGAGAAAAGCCTGAAACGGTGGGATAGCAGCAAATAGGGTAGACAGGCAAGAGAGATCTAAAGGGAGGCAAGGGAAAAGGAGGAACTTAACAGGCACAAATAAGAAAAGGAACAAGCAGAAGGGCAAGAGAAGAGGCAAACCAAGATGGGGAGCCGTGGCAGGGCCTGGAAGGTAGACAAACCGAGAGATGCAGGCTAAAAAAGTGATAGAGACAGGCAGGCGGGGAGACAGATGGCTAGAGAGAGAGTGGTGGGCAAACAGCCAGAGAAGCAGACAGACAACCAGAGAGGAAAAAGAGGCTGCCAGCCAGTCAGGGAGGAGCAGACAGGCAGGCAGGCAGAACCATAACAGGAGCAAGCAGGTAAAGAGGCAGAAACAAGGAGAGAAGAAGAAAAATCAAGAGGTCAGTAGAGAGAGAGAGAGAGAGAGAGAGAGAGAGAGAGAGAGAGAAAGAACAGGGAAGAGATACAGACAGGCAAAAGGGAGGATGGACAAGGAGAGGGAGAATAAGGCAAATTAGCAAATCCACATGCAAAGCACACTCGAGAGAGAGAATGATGAATGTTTGTATAGGGATGCACACAGCCACCTTGAGCCACCCGCACCTGCAGATGATGGCACATGTGGCAGGCAGAGACTCTCAGTATAGAGAGAGGGCACAGAGGCAGAGAGGCTGCAGCGCACATGATGCGCAGCGTGGCCCACATTCACGTGGAGATGCTTTTCCCATACACAGTACGACCCACAGACACACACAGAAGGGGCCAGAAAGAGGGGGAGTCAGGCACACATGAGGAAGAGCCACACACAGTCAGAGACTGGAAGACAGAAGCAAGCAGAAAGAAGACAGAGACGGAAAGTCACTTAGAGGTGACAGAGCCTGAGGGTCCGAGGGATGAGAAGGATAGTCTCAGTTAAAAACAAAGACATAAATAGAGATAAGCCCACATATAGAAAGAGGGAGATAACCAGATGAACTAGTAAAGAGGGACAGAGAAAGAAGACAGGAGAGCAAAATCGACTGGAAAACTAGAAGAGGAGGAGGAGTTAGACTTAGTACAGAAAATGATGTGGGAACCGAAGCAAGAGAATTCCAAAGGCCAGGTTGAAAAAAAGAGATGGAAACCAACACCCAATAAAGTGCATTAGTGTGGGGAGTGGAACATTAATAAAGAACATTTTAGCTTCATAAACAAAAATGTGCGTCATCTTCCCAGTCACTAATACTTTCTGGTTGCTGCCCACCTACCCCTCCCTCTCAGGGTGCTCTTGAGCACCGCAGAAGATGGGTGGCCAGCAGTTACACTGGAGAGGTAGAGGAATAGCCCAGAGAGAAATGATTCCACAGGCATGGAATGGGAAGCAAGGGAAGGGGCAAAGGGAGATCAAAGGAACGGGAGGAAGCTAGAGTAAGAAAGGGTCAACAACAATGTAAGAGGGTAGAACTGAGCTATTTGCCCTCCTTCCTTTGCTCCATTTGGCAAGGATCATTTTCTGTCTAGACCTCTCTGAGCAAATCTGTATGAGAAAGCTACTTTGGGACTCCTTTCCAACTGTCCAATTCCTGGTACCACTTTACCATAAACACTGGGGTACAGTTGGAAATCACAGGTTAGAAAGTTAGATGAAAACGCCTGGGTATAAGCCCTACCTCTGCTTTTTCTCAGTTCCAGCTCCTTTCTCTTTCACGGTACCTCAGTTGCTTCTACTTTATCGGATAGTGTTGGAGATCATGGAGGGAAGGCAAATATACTGAAACGGAAGAAAAAAGAACATAATTTCATGATCTTCAGATTTGATTCTTTCATCTTTATCCTAAAAATTTGTTCTATTTACCCCCAAATTAATCTCTCAAGTCAGTTGAATTTTACATTCTAGCAATTGGAGGAGGGGAAAGCGAGGGAAAGGGGTAAAAGAGTAAAGATAAAATTTACAACAATTATAAATCACTGAAAAGGCTGGGTAAAGGGGAGAATCAAACATGGACTCCTTTGAAAAAAACTCAATCATCGTATCTATTCATATCTCTCCCCCAAAAGTCACCAGGATTTCTATCACTTTTTTTAAAGAAAGAAGAAAAAAATCCAGTCCCGCTTCTCATTTAAAAGATATGTACACAATTAAATGCGTTGTGACTTCAATGAGGTATGTAGAAACAGAGTTATATATAAACATATATTTCATCTTTTTCCTTTTCAATGCCTGAAGGGGAAAAAAACCTTCACATCAAACCACTCCCTTCTGAAGTATTCAAAAAAAAAAAGCTTTTCTTTAGAGAAGGGAGGTGGGGAGGAAGAGACTAGTAAAGAAAATAAAAAAAAATTAAATCTAGTTGGACTAGTATCTAACTAGTTAACCTTTAACAATTTATGCTGATGTCAGACTGAGCATGAGTACTGATTAATGCCCCCCCTCAAATATTTTTTATAAGGGGGGAGTTAGTCACAGCAGCCATTTTTGTTTTATGCAGAAATCCTTCATGCCCCCCCAACACACACACACACACACACACACACTTCAGTACACAAGGAAAATATCTCTATTAATCTGTGCACTAATCAGTTATGAAAAAGGAGAAATTTGTGGGTTTCTGGGTAGAGGCTTGGAGATGGGGGTGTAACAGGGAGGAGAATGGGGGGGTGAAAAATGAAATATTAAGCCAGCCATTTTGTTTGAAAAGGGGATTTTCCCCCCTCTCCCTTTCTTTATGGAGGGGGTGGCGGTGCTGGAGGGGGGGTTGTTTTAAAAATAATTTCAAGGCGGCCATCTTAGTGCCTCAGCTCTGAGAAATATTTCTGAGCGCCCCCCTCAGAATTTAAATATATTTAAAGCAACGGAGAGGGGGGCAGAGAGAAGTCGAAAACTTTTATATATATACATATATATATATATATATATTTTAAATCCCCCTTTCTTGTTCTTTTGGGAGGAAAGAGAGAAGGAAAAAAAGTCTTTCCTCAATTTTTTCCAAGACAATTTTTGGGGGTGGTTTGGCCCCCCTCCTCAGACGGCGGCCCCGAGGGTGGGGGTTTCGGAGGGGGGTGGCCCGGGGGTTTGGGGGGCTGGGGGAGGCGGTGAGGAGGAGGAGGACGCCGCCGCCGAGGAGGAGGAGGAGGAGGAGGAGGAGGAGGAGGAGGTGGTGGTGGTAGCGGTGGGGGAGGCGGGCGGGCGGTGGGTGGGGGGGTGGTGGGGGGGCCAGAGCCACAGGATGGCTTCCCCTCTGAGGGACGAGGAGGAGGAGGAGGAGGAGATGGTGGTGTCGGAGGAGGAAGAAGAGGAGGAAGAAGAGGGCGACGAGGAGGAGGAGGAGGTGGAGGCGGCCGACGAGGACGATGAGGAGGACGACGACGAGGGAGTACTCGGGCGCGGGCCGGGCCACGACCGGGGCCGCGACCGCCACAGCCCCCCCGGCTGCCACCTCTTCCCGCCGCCGCCACCGCCGCCGCCGCCACCGCTGCCCCCGCCGCCGCCGCCCCCGCCGCCAGGTAAGCGGCCGCCCCGACTCCCCCCCAAGCCCGAGTGGGAGCCGCGGGCGCGCGAAGCCGGGCGGGGGCGAGGCACCCACCGCGCGGCCGAGCCGAGGCGAATCCGGAGCGCGAATCCGGGGCTCGGGCCCGTGGCCCCGCGGCGGTCCGGGCGGTCGGGGCGGGCGGTGGCGGCTGCGACCGCGGGGCCAGGCCTCCTCCCCTCCCCCGCCGCACCCCTCCCCCGCCGCCGCCGCCGCCGCCGCCGCCGCCACCGCCACCCCGGCTGGAGAGCGCTGGGCGCGAGCTGCGCGCGCGGACCGGGCCACTCGGTCGCGGCTTTCGGGGGAGGAGGAGGAGGAGGTTTTTTTTTTACCCTCGGCGGGGAGGGGGTAGGCAGGAAACGGCCAAGGCGAAGCCAGGGCCCCCTCCCTGGCCGAGCGAGGGACCGCGGAGACCCTGGCGGCCGGACGGCGGCGTGGGGGAGGGGCGCGTGGGGGAGGGGCGGCCGCGCGAGCGCCCCTCGGGCTCGGGCCCCGGTGGGGTTGGACCGAGGGAGAGTGGGGTTTCCCCGCCCGGAGCAGCCGACGGGCCTGCCCCCTCCGCTCAGGACTTGGGCAGGCAGAGTGGGGACGGTGTCCATCGGACCCCCCCTCCACCCGCGAGGACTTAGATGCCCGCCAGCTGAGGGGCGTGCGGTGGCACGCGAGGGAGGGGTCTTGTGAATGTTTGTGGGCTGCTGATGAGTAGGGGCAGGTGGTGGCTACAGTCCACGCAGACCACTTCCTGGAATAAGACTGGAGCTCGTCCCCTCGCTCCCCCAGCCTTTGCAGGGGACAGCAGTCCCTTAGGATTGGGGAGCGGAGAGGAGAGTGTCTGGGGAACCAGATGCCCCCAGCTCCACCCCCTTCATCTCGCCGGGCCTCTGGGCTCTTTTGTGTCAAGTGCGGTGGGGGGGGGGTCCCTCTCCTGACCCCGTCAGTCTGGGGTGGCCAAGCTGCCCAGCTGTGACTCTCACGTGGCTGCCATTCACTGTCACTCACTCTCTCGCTGAAACCACCCACTCCCTGAGCACGTTGGGGGGCGTGAACTGCCCACCCAGCTGTTCTGCAGCTTGACCATCACTCAGCACCCGTCCCCCGAGGTGACAAGTCACCCGGCGGCACTCTCTGGGCGGCGCTCTCCAGACCGCTGCGCCGCGTGAGGCGCCCAGCGGTGTCCCCCTCAGACCACCCTCCTAGTGGAGTGATTTCTAGTCTTCTTTGGGATAGGTGAGCATCTGGGTGTCCACACCCCCCGCCTGGGGAACGGCAGGGGGACGTCCGCACCCCCGGGCCTCTGGCTGCCATGCGGCACAAATGCACCAAACTTCAAAACGGCCAACACCGGGCTCTTTGTAAAACTCATATTGATCCGTGTGGCTTCTGTGGCAAACGTTCCTGTCTAGCCGAGACGACCTTTGGGGGAGCGGGGGGTGCTTTCTTGTGGGTCGGGGAGGGATGTGCGTCTCCTGGAAACTGGATAAAGTCTCCCGGTCCCCCAAGCTTGTCTGAAAAAGGGAAAAGTTTTGAAAAAGTTCTCCCAGAGAGCCCCCTGCCTTGGCAGGAAGGGGAGGAATGAGGAGTTGTGGGGAGAGGGTGCCTTTGGGGTTGCCTCCGGCAGAGGCGCTGAAAAGAGGAAAAGAAAGGCCGCCAGGTCCTGCCAGGGGCTTGGCAGCGCTCACCTATTTGTATTGGGACTTGGAGTCTGGGGTGGGGTTGGGTGGGTCTCGGATCTGGGTACGTGGGGGAGAGAAGCGTGAAAGGATCCGAGGTTGAGATGGGTCTTTGTGTCAACCTGGCCTCCGCTTTCCTTCTTGGCTTTCTGAATAGACCAGAAGAAACGTCAAAGGCTGCTTACATTTTACATCTGAAATGAAAACCCACCTCCCCTCTCCCCCTGGGCAATTTTTATCTCCCTTTCAGCCCTCCAAGTCGAATGAGTGACCCAGATACACCCCCTCAGATGACTTTCGGAGGTAAAACTTCGGGAAAATATTTTTAGCCCACTCATTATTTCTGTCTACCTAAGTGTGGGGAAAATAACCCTCCTCTAAGGCAATGTGTTCAGGCTGCCCTCGCTCTTCCTTGTCTAGAATATGCATTTGTGCACAGGAGAGGTTTCCATTGTTTTCCATTCCGACTGCTTTGATTCTCACCATTTTGTTTTACATTCTTACTCAAGACCAATTTTATCCCTTCCCCCTCTCTCCAGTCTCCTTACATTGTTAAACGTTTAAAATAATAGCAGTCGTGTTGGTGGGGGAAGGGAGCAGGAAGCCAAAAACTCATTTCTTCTCCCTCCCCCTTCTGGCAAGTCGAGAGAAATAATATAACATAATATATAGATGTGATTCCTTGGGGGTGGGGGTGGGGAATGATTGTGGGTGGTGCGGAAAATTCTGGTAGTTTCTTTGCAAAAGGTCTGAAAATACAAACCCACCCCCTGCCTGCAGTACGCATGTGCAGCAGACCTATTATGGTGGTGCGTTGTGGGGGAGGGAGGGGAATTTGAGAAAAAATAAATATATGTGTGAGAGATTGATGGTGAGATTAGAAGAAGAGAGGGGCGGGCAGGAGGCGAGGCTTCGGTCGAGACTCCTCCCGCTTGCTCGGGCGGCCAGGCTCCGCCCTGCGCCCTCCGGCCCCCGCCTCTTTCCTCCCTGCCTCCCTGAGATCCGAGCCGGGGATGTGGGAGAGTCTGGGCTCCAGGCCAGCATTGAGTGGCTGCTGAGACCGAGGTTGGGACTTAGATTTTGCTTTATTACCCGTCCTTGCTTTTCCTCGCCATTCTCGCCTTGCCTCTCCCGCCACCGACGTCTGCCCAAGTTCGGGAACCTCCCGCTGGGGTGGAGAGTAGAGTGAACGGGCTTGTGCACCACCCCTGGCTGGTGGTGGCCGAGGCCGTGTCCCTGATCCTTAGCCAGTTGGCCTGCCCTTGCCACTGCCCCGGCAGCCTCCGTTTCCATGTTCAAGTCAACCGAAGTCCCTGGGGCCAGGGGAGCCGGCTGCTGGGGCATGGCGCCTTCCTTGCTGACTTCCTATTACAGTCCCCATTCCGTTTCACACCCGGGCTCTGGGCAGCCACCTCCCTGCACACACGCACACAGTCCTAGAGTGTCTTCCTGCACAAGGGGACACAGGATGCTGTAGTTAGCAGGAAAGGTGGCACTGAAGGAAGGAGAGGCTCCGACTCTGAGGCAGTGGAAACGGAGGCCTCTGGTGTTAATTGTGGCTAATTTTCCGTTGGCTGTTGAGGGAGGGAGAAAGGATTGTGTGTCCTAGAGCTAGGGGCTGGGCCAAGCCCAGGCTTTCCCGTCCTGCGTCGGCTGCCTCTCTCTGTACTAGACAGGTCTGGCTGGTTAGTCTAGTGCTTGGTAGGGGAGGGAGGCGAACCAGAGCCCCAGGGCGCCAGGTCTGTGGGGCATCCTGTCTTCCTTTATGTGGGGTAACTCTCCATTCCCCAAGCCTTCACAGAGTTAGTGACACCTTCACAGATATGGGGTGGGGGGACATCAGGGAAGAGCCTGCCTGGGGCCCTCTGATAGAGACATCTGGGGAGAAAGCCAGGGACCTAGCCCTGCTGAAGCAGGTACAGGCCCTCCTCTGGATTTGTGGGCCTCAGTGTGTGTGGGTGGGTGCGCGCGCGCGTGTGCTTTTGAGAAGGCATGTGCTGGGTGTGTCTGTCTGCGCCTATATCTTTGTTTGGGTCTCCCATACTGCCTATAGATGAATGGGTCAGGATATCTGGAACAAAATACGGAGGTGAAGGGTGAGATCGGGAAACAAAGGGTATGGCCCCCAAGTTCTCAGAGGGAGCGGGGAGATGGGAATAGAATTGAAGGTAGGTTTTAGGCTACTTGGGAGGAGGAATGTTTAGGTAATTGTGGAGACTTTCTCCTGTCGAATTAGGGTGTGATGAAGGAGGCAGACACTGTGATCCTGTGGGCAAGAAGTAAAAATGACCAGCTGAGGATTTCTTTTCCTCCAGGACTGTGTTGGGGTGACAGGATGCCTGGTAATTATCCGAGGAAATGTAAATAGAGGCCTCCCTCTTGGCAAAAGGATGTCAGGGCCCCAGGGTGTTAGTGTGAGAACCCAGGTGTCCACCTTTGGCTCTCCCTCCCCAGCATCTGGCTTAGGGAGCTGCCAGCTTGTGTCTCCCCACTCCAAGTGCTGGGGTCAGGCCAGGCCAGCAGCTGGGCATGGCTTCCCCAGTTCCTGGGCAGGATGCCAGCTGGCGAAGTGAGGGGGAAGGCAGGAGGAGCCCTGGCGGTGACTGAAAGGACCTGCCACAGTCAGAGCCCATGGCCTGGAGCCTGGTCCCTTGTTAGTAGGAAGGGAGGGAGGGGAGTGGTTTGGCTGCTCTTCTCTTCTGACCCCTGACCTCCCATTCAGAACCAGAGCATCCCAGAGTACTCGAAACACTTTCTGTTTGCATCCAGTGAGGGGAGGCAGGGCTTGGAGGAGTTAATGCCCCATTTCCTAGAGAGCGGGAACTGCTGTGGTGGGGAAGGGGCAAGTTGAGGGGCCTCAGGGGCTGGAAACCTAGAGGCTTAGGTTTTCTGATGCTTTTTGCTTCAAAGATAAGGATGACATTCGGCTGCTGCCTTCAGCATTGGGTGTGAAGAAGAGAAAACGAGGACCCAAGAAACAGAAGGAGAACAAGCCAGGAAAACCCCGAAAACGCAAGAAGCGTGTAAGTGTCAAGAATTTCTAACTCTGTGGCAAGGCTCAGGAGACCCATTCTCAGAGACCTACATTTTCTCTGGTCCTGATTACTGGTGTGGGGGTAGGGGTCTGAAGCCAGGGAGGCTTGATCCCCTGGGCCCCCCAATTCCCTGCCACTGTTGGCCTGTATCTCAGGGATCTGGGACCCTAACTTCATTCACCGCAACCTAGTGAAGAGCCTTGTTGTCAGCGTGACTTGCCTCAGCAGCAAAGAGAAGCAGTTGAAAGCACAAGCTCCGGAAGAAGACTGTATAAATTCAAGAGTCCAACATTCCTCTGTCTAGGATACCAGGCCGTTTATTTGGCTCTCTGTGCCTTAGTTTCCTCATCTGTAAAAGTAGATAATGGCCGGGTACAGTGCTTCACGCTTGTAATCCCAGCACTTTGGGAGGCTGAGCCGGGTAGATCATTTGAGGTCAGGAGTTTGAGACCAGCCTGGCCAACATGGTGAAACTCCATCTCTACTAAAAATACAAAAATTAGCTGGGCGCAGTAGTACATGTCTGTAATCCCAGCTACTCAGGAGGCTGAGGCAGGAGGATTGCTTGAACCTGGGAGGTGGAGGTTGCAGTGAGCTGAGATCACACCACTGCATTCCAGCATGGGCGACAGAGCAAGACTCCACCTCCAAAAACAAAACAAAAAAAAAAAGGAGATAAAAAATTAGTTACTATCACATATGATTGTTGTGAAGATTAAAAGAGATAAGATATGGTATGTGCTGAGAACAGTTTCTGGCAATGGTAGGGATGAATAAATGTTATTTTTATTTCTTTTTCTTAGGACAGTGAGGAGGAATTTGGTTCTGAGCGAGATGAGTACCGGGAGAAGTCAGAGAGTGGGGGGAGTGAATATGGAACCGGACCAGGTCGGAAACGAAGAAGGAAGCACCGAGAAAAAAAGGAGAAGAAGACAAAGCGGCGGAAAAAGGGGGAGGGAGATGGGGGGCAAAAGGTGAGTAGAATTAGGGAATGAGAGTGAGAAATCCGCATTAAAGATGGGCATGAGGAGGGGAGGAATGGAGACTGGACTGGAGAATGGAGCAAGAAGCAAGAAAGCCCAGGGAAGCTGGTGGGTTGGTAGACAGGCATGTGTGGGGCCTGGAATAGGGCCTGGAGGAGCACCTACTTCACCAAGGCCCCTCTCCCACAGCAAGTGGAACAGAAGTCATCAGCAACTCTGCTTCTGACCTGGGGCCTGGAGGATGTGGAGCATGTGTTCTCTGAGGAGGATTACCACACACTCACCAACTACAAAGCCTTCAGCCAGTTCATGAGGTGCGGTAAGACTGGGGAATCCTCGCTAATAGACACTTTTAATTTGAGGGAGGCCCTGGACCCCTTGGAATCTGATGAAAGCTATGAAACTGCTCTCCAGAGAATTCACGGCATATACACACCCAATTCCACACGTCATTTCAGGGAACTCTTGGACTCGTAAGGATCCAAGAACCCCAGTTAAGACCTCTTCACTGAGGGGCGAGGGGTGGAGGGGCGATCATGATTCCAGTGCTGGGTTAGAGAACTCTTTCGCAACAGAATGAAGTGAGGACAGAATATAGTGAGCCCTCCGCTGCCCCAACAGCTCCATCTTCTGCTCTGTGACTTCTCTCTAGCTGGACCTGAGAGACCATCAGTGTTCCTAAACTTCCTTTGCTCACTTAGCAGGTCCCGTGCCCCTTCCTTAGGCCTTGGTAATAATGGAGGGTCCATTGCTGGCCGTGGGACCTGAGCTTCAGTGGCTCCTGAAGAAGGGTAGAGAATAGTAGAGTAGAAAATAACAGAGATGGGCCGGGTCCGGTGGCTCACGGCTGTAATTCCAGCACTTTTGGAGGCCAAGGCAGGTGGATCACCTGAGGTCAGGAGTTCAAGACCATCCCGACCAACATGGCGAAACCCCGTCTCTACTAAATACAAAAAAAATTAGCTGGGCATGGTGGCACATGCCTATAATCCCAGCTACTCAGGAGGCTAGGCAGGAGAATCGCTTGAACCCGGGAGGTGAAGGTTGTAGCGAGCCAAGATCACGCCATTGTGCTCTAGCCTGGGCAATGGGCAAAACTCCATCTCAGAAAAAGAAAAGAAAAAGAAAACAGTGCAGACGTATTTTTGGGGAGGAGGCACTTTAACATATCAGTTCAGTGCTCTGGAGGCAGCTGCTGAGGTTCAGATCTGGTTACATTTTGGGCAAGCAACTTAACCTCTTCAATCCTCAATTTTCTCTTCTATAAACTGGGAATAGTAATATATACCTCATAGGAATCTGTGTGGGTTGGGTGGGATAGTGAATAGAAAGCACAGTACAATCAGTGCCTAGCCCCTAGGGAACATTCAGTAACTGATGACTGTCATTAGTAATGTTGTCTCACCTACCTCACTGCTGAACATGGGGCTTTTCTCAGCACCATGGCTCACCCATGTCAGCACAAGTGTTTAGCACCCCACCCCAGAGCAGAACCAGCATGGTCTATCTCTTTCACACTTCGTCCTACAGAAGCCCATCTTCAGGGCCCATGGAACTTACTAGTAAAATGCAGAGAATCATAGCAACTCAAGGGTATTATTGTGAGGACGAGATAAGGTGTAATGTATGTGAAAGTGTTTTATGAACTGTAAAGTAGTATACAAAAGTAAAGTATTTTTGTTAGTTTTATCTTAACCTTTTATGTTTTTAAGTTTTATTTTGCTGTTTTTTATTTTCCTTTTTTTTTTTTGAGACGGAGTTTCACTCCGTCGCCAGGCTGGAGTGTAGTGGCGCAATCTCGGCTCACTGCAACCTCTACCTCCCAGGTCCAAGCAATTCTCCTGCCTCAGCCTCCCGAGTAGCTGGGACTACGCGTGCCACCATGCCCCACTAATTTTTGTATTTTTAGTAGAGACGGGGTTTCACCATGTTGGCCAGGATGGTCTCCATCTCTTGACCTCATGATCCGCCTGCCTTGGCCTCCCAAAGTGTTGGGATTACTGGCATGAGCCACCGTGCCCGGCCTATTTCCCTTTTTTTAAAGACAGGGTCTCATTCTGTTATTCAGGCTGCAGTGCAGTGGTATGATCATAGCTCACTGTATCCTCCAACTTCTGGGCTCAAGTCATCCTCCTGCCTCAGCCTCAGGCGCCACCACACCCAGCTAATTATTTTTTTTAATTTTAATTTTAGTTTTTTGTAGAGACAGGATCTCGTTTTGTTGCCCAGGCTTATCTCACAGTCCTGGGCTCAAGCGATCCTCCTGCTTCAGCCTGGGATTACAGGCATGAGCCACCGTGCCTGGTCTGTATTTCTTTTTTAATGCTTTTTTAAACCTTTTCTTTCTCCGCTTTTTTAAAACTTATTTTTATTTGTTTAGTTTCTTAAATGGCTGTTTTTCCTAATAGGACATATTCTCACCACCCAGGAATCCTAGCATGTACATAGATTTAATTGATGAGGGGAGATGGCAGTGTTCCCAGACCATCTGTGAAGGGTCCGAGTTTTCTGCTTCTGTATTTACAGGCCCCTGATTGCTAAGAAGAATCCTAAGATCCCAATGTCTAAGATGATGACCATCCTTGGGGCCAAATGGAGAGAGTTCAGCGCCAACAACCCCTTCAAGGGGTCAGCAGCTGCTGTGGCGGCGGCAGCGGCAGCAGCAGCAGCAGCTGTAGCTGAGCAGGTGTCAGCTGCTGTCTCATCGGCCACCCCCATAGCACCCTCCGGACCCCCCGCCCTTCCACCACCCCCTGCTGCTGATATCCAGCCCCCACCCATCCGAAGAGCCAAAACCAAAGAGGGCAAAGGTAGGGAACTCTCTTCCAACAACTGTCATTTCACCTTCCAAACCGCATGTCTTCACATTAGAGTCTGGAACTCTCACCTTCCCAGCCCTGATTGCCGGAGGAGAGATGCTTTCCAGGAAGTGGGGCTTAGTGAAACCACAGCCCACAGAGGAGTCCAGAGGCTCCTGTGACCTCCATTATTCCAGGATGTCATGACCTCTCCTTTTTCCCCTTCTCACCCAACTCCTCATTCAGGTCCAGGCCATAAGAGACGGAGTAAGAGCCCCCGAGTGCCTGATGGACGCAAGAAGCTTCGGGGAAAGAAAATGGCACCGCTCAAAATAAAACTAGGGCTGCTGGGTGGCAAGAGGAAGAAAGGAGGCTCGGTGAGTGACCCGTCCCTGTCTGCTAAACACCCGGGGGCCAAGGATCCAGAGACAGGGATCCGTGAGGGCCAAGGATCCAGAGACAGGGATCTGTGAGGGCCAAGTATCCAGAGACAGGGATCTGTGACGAACAAGGATCCAGAGACAGGGATCTGTGAGGGACGACGGAGCAGGAAGCCAAAGGCCTGGGGAGGGCGTGGAATGAAGTCTGCCTCACTGACGGCCACGGGGCTATGGGCAGTATGTTTTTCAGAGTGACGAAGGTCCTGAACCAGAGGCTGAGGAGTCAGACCTGGACAGTGGCAGTGTCCACAGTGCCTCAGGCCGGCCTGATGGCCCTGTCCGCACCAAGAAACTAAAGAGAGGCCGGCCAGGAAGGAAGAAGAAGAAGGGTAAGGAGTGTTGACTGCGTGTGATCCTGTCAGTGGGCCGTCCTCTCATTCTTATTTTCAATTTTGACTTCTCTCTTCAACCCTTCTCCCTCTCTCTCTCCATCTCCCCCTGCCCCACTTCCTTATCCCTCCACCGGGGTATATGACAGTCCTGGGCTGTCCTGCAGTGGCCGGGGAGGAGGAGGTTGATGGCTACGAGACGGATCACCAGGATTACTGTGAGGTGTGCCAGCAGGGTGGGGAAATTATTCTGTGTGACACCTGCCCTCGTGCCTACCACCTCGTCTGCCTTGATCCTGAGCTTGACCGGGCTCCCGAGGGCAAATGGAGCTGCCCTCACTGTGTGAGTACCTAATGCCAGCATCTGATGACCCTGAGGAACCCACCCATCTCTTTCCCCCTTGGTTTCACTTACCCTCTTCCTACCCCCAGATGGCTGGACTTCTTAGTAACAGATGTCCAAGTGTCTAGGATCCTAATGTATTCCTTTCTCCCACACCTTTGCTCCCAGAATCAGCATTTCTGAAACTGGAGTGTCCTTTTCTTTAGTTCCCACCAGTCTTCTCTGCACTTCTAGGATTCAGGTGTCCTGTCTTTGCCTGTATCTTCCAGTTTCATTCCTTAACTTCTGCCATCTGTCTGTGTGTCTGTCCTTGGCCCCCTAGGAGAAGGAGGGGGTCCAGTGGGAGGCCAAGGAGGAAGAGGAGGAATACGAAGAGGAGGGAGAGGAGGAAGGGGAGAAGGAGGAGGAGGATGATCACATGGAGTACTGCCGCGTGTGCAAGGACGGCGGGGAGCTGCTGTGCTGTGACGCGTGCATCTCTTCCTACCACATTCATTGTCTAAACCCTCCCCTGCCTGACATTCCCAATGGTGAATGGCTGTGTCCCCGATGCACAGTGAGTGGAAACATCTCCCCTCTGTATTTACTGTCGGGCCTGATCCCTTCCCCCATCCCTGGGGCCCACATGTCCAGCTTTTCCTTTCTCTGCACTCCCCCACTCTGTGGGACCCCTATCCTGTCATCTAACGATGGGTTCTGTCTGCCTCTTTTTTTTCCTCCTCCTTGTACATGTCCATCCCAAAGTGCCCTGTGCTGAAGGGTCGAGTGCAGAAGATCCTGCATTGGCGGTGGGGGGAGCCACCTGTAGCAGTGCCAGCCCCTCAGCAGGCAGACGGGAATCCAGATGTCCCAGCCCCGCGTCCTCTTCAAGGCAGATCAGAGCGAGAGTTCTTTGTCAAGTGGGTGGGACTATCCTACTGGCACTGCTCCTGGGCCAAGGAGCTTCAGGTACTAGGACCTTTGCTTTCCCTCTCCCCCATGACCTCATTTCCTGCCATCCTCTCCCTCTCTTACTCCTCTGTTTGCTGGGTTCCCATACCCTTCATTTTCTCTCGTTTCAGGCCTCTGGCCTTTATACCCTACTTGCTTAGTTTCCATCTGTGGTTCTTTCGGTCTACAGTCCTCTTTCAGTCTCCATTAGCTTTCTTCCCTCAGATATAGCATAGCCTTTCTTAACTTCACGTCCTTCCTTATCTGTCTTTTTCCATGTTTTATAATATTCCTGGCTGGGCATAGTGGCTCACACCTATAATCCTAGCACTTTGGGAAGCCAGGGCAGGAAGATTGCTTAAGACCAGCCTAGGCAACATAGTGAAACCCCATCTCTATTTAAAAAAAAAATTATCGGCTGGGTGCGGTGGCTCACGCCTATAATCCCAGCACTTTGGGAGGCCGAGGCAGGCGGATCACCTGAGGTCAGGAGATCGAGACTGTCCTGGCTAACACAGTGAAACCCCGTCTCTACTAAAAAAAACATTTAGCCAGGCATGGTGGTGGGCGCCTGTAATCCCAGCTACTCGGGAGGCTGAGGCAGGAGAATGGCGTGAACCTGGGAGGCGGAGCTTGCAGTGAGCCAAGATCGTGCCCCTGCACTTCAGCCTGGGCAATAGAGTGAGACTCCATCTCAAAAAAAAAAAGAAAAACTCAATGTTTATAACCCCATTCCCTATCTCCTTTTGCTCATAACAGCCCCACCCAGGCCGTGGCTTCTGAAACTGTTGCATCTGTTTCATTTTATTTATTCTCCTGTTTTGGCTTTGACTCATTTGTCTCTGATCCATCCTTTTTCTTTCTTTCTTTTTTCTTTTCTTTTTTTTTTGAGATGGAGTTTTGCTCTTGTTGCCCAGACTGGAGTGCAGTGGCACGATCTTGGCTCACTGCAACCTCTGCCTCCTGGGTTCCAGCGATTCTCCTGCCTCAGCCTCCCGAGTAGCTGGGATTACAGGTGCCCGCCACCACGCCCAGCTAATTTTGTATTTTTAGTAGACATGGGGTTTCTCCATGTTGATCAGGCTGATCTTGAACTCTCAGCCTCAGGTGATCCACCTGCTTCAGCCTTCCAAAGTGCTAGGACACGCCTGTTATTCTCTTATTGCCCAGGCTGGAGTGCAGTGGCGCGACCTTGGCTCACTACAGCCTCCATCTACCTCATGGGTTCAAGCGATTCTCCTGCCTCAGCCTCCTGAGTATCTGGCGTGTGCCACCACACCTGGCTAATTTATGTATTTTTGGTAGAGACAGGGTTTCTCCATGTTGACCAGGCTGGTCTTGAACTCCTGACTTCAGGTGATCCACCCGCCTGAGCCTCCCAAAGTGCTGGGATTACAGGCGTGAACCACCGCACCCGGCCAATCCATCCTTTTTCATAGCTCCCTTTCCCTGTCCCATTCCTCCTGCTGGCCTCTTCCCCGTTCCCTGTTGTCCTCTGGGAGTGTCAGGCCTGTCTCTTCCCCATTTTTCTGTGCCCTATCAGCTGGAAATCTTCCATTTGGTTATGTACCGAAACTACCAGCGGAAGAATGACATGGATGAGCCCCCGCCCCTGGACTATGGCTCCGGCGAGGATGATGGGAAGAGTGACAAGCGTAAAGTGAAAGACCCACACTATGCTGAGATGGAGGAGAAGTACTATCGTTTTGGCATCAAGCCAGAGTGGATGACTGTCCACCGTATCATCAACCACAGGTGAATCCTTGGCCCTGGGAAGTAAGACCTGGTATATGACACTATTCTTACCATGGTGATGGCCTCATGTTAGTATTTGCTGATTAACCAGGTAATTGATCTAACCTTGATAACCTCTGCTGCAGCTCCAGCCTTTCTGGCCTTGTTTCCTCCAGGGGAATGGGAGAAAACAGGAGGAAAGTTCGGCCAGGCAGTGCCTCTTTTGTCATCTCCAGTGGCATAAGACATAGCACATGAGTCTGGGGATGAGGGCATGAAAGCGAAACATGAGAGACAATTCATCCAGACCAGTGTTTTGAATATTTCTTCTTCATGGTACTTATTACTGCCTAAAGTTACGGTATTTATTTAGTTATTTCAATGCTGTCTTCCCCACGAGACTCTGAGTTCCATGAGGAAAATACTTAGTGATTAGGTGAACAAATAATATAAGGAGGGATCTCCAGGAATGTTTTGTGATAGTTGATTTTTAGGATACCATCCTGAGAAGGTTAGGCTGCCAGGTTAACTATTCTCACGTCCCTTCCAGCGCCCACTGTTGAAGGTTGGGTGACAAATTTTGTGTGTTTGCTGATAATTGCGTTTCTCAGGCCTTCTTGCTGTTTGTGATCTATGCAATTTTTGTTTCCTCCTGCTCCTCCTTATGGCCTCCTGCCCCACAGTGTGGATAAAAAGGGGAATTACCACTATCTAGTAAAATGGAGGGACTTGCCATATGACCAGTCCACGTGGGAGGAAGATGAAATGAATATCCCTGAATATGAAGAACATAAGCAAAGCTACTGGAGACACCGGTGAGGGAACGAGCCTGTGGATTCGAGGGATTCTGAGGATGAGGGCCTGAAAGCTAAAACTCCAGCATAAAATGAGGGTATAGAAGGGACTGATTCAACCTGGAGTTCAGGGCAATGGCCACCTGGGCTGGGTTGTTTGAGATGGGCTTGCTAAAGAGGTAGTGTAAGGAACAGAAACAAGATCTGGCTGAGTGGTGGAGAAGAGAATGTTCAAGAGTGGGGAGGGCTGGTTCTTGAGGTGAAATCCAAAGGGCAAGGGTAAAAAGCCTGGGAAAAAGGAAATATGGGAAAATCTAGGTCATGGACAGTGGGAAGTAGGTCTGGAATGGGTTCAGAAAAGAAAGCGTAGGACTCCCAAAGATGAGGCCTCATTCAGAGCCACTCTTTTTCCAGAGAACTAATTATGGGGGAAGACCCTGCCCAGCCCCGGAAGTATAAGAAAAAGAAGAAGGAGCTACAGGGTGATGGGCCTCCCAGTTCTCCCACTAATGATGTGAGTCCTCTCAGTTGGCATTTCTTGTTTCTGGAGCCATGGTGATCGAAGATTTCCCAAGGGCTATTGATGGAACTTCCCAGAGATTCAGTAACCTCTGTGAACAGTAGCTCTTCCTTCAGTGTCCAGCCTTGCCCCAAGAGTGGTTAAGAATTTTGGCCTAAAAGGGCAGGAGCTGCTAGAGATAGCCCACTGGCGGCTCTTTCACCAGCTGGCCCTCCCCCATGGTGCTGCTGGATATTGTCTTACAGAATGAGGGGGAGGGGCTGAAGACTAGATGTGAGAACTTTTGTAAACTCAGGCCATAGTAGAGGGAATTGTAATCCAACTTGGTATCCATGCCAGGGAGGAGGAGACTAAAACTGGAGGAGCTGCTGGTTATTTCCTTGAGCTTTCTGACTTCTTGTCTCTGTAGCCTACCGTGAAATATGAGACTCAGCCACGGTTTATCACAGCCACTGGAGGCACCCTGCACATGTACCAGCTGGAAGGGCTGAACTGGCTGCGCTTCTCCTGGGCCCAGGGCACTGATACCATTCTAGCTGATGAGATGGGGCTGGGCAAGACCATACAAACTATTGTCTTCCTCTACTCACTCTATAAGGAGGTGCTGGACTCTAGGACCTTGAAGGGGACCGCTTGGACTGGGGAAGTGGGGAGGGGGAAGATGGAGGGGTGTAGCTGGCAGAAGACTGGGGTATACAGCCTCTAGCCTAGACTTATGCTGCCCCATTCTTGACTCCCAGGGCCACACAAAAGGTCCCTTCCTGGTGAGTGCCCCACTCTCTACCATCATTAACTGGGAGCGGGAGTTCCAGATGTGGGCACCCAAATTCTATGTGGTGACATACACGGGTGACAAGGATAGCCGGGCCATCATTCGTGAGAATGAATTCTCCTTTGAGGACAATGCCATCAAAGGGGGCAAGAAAGCTTTTAAGATGAAGGTAAGCCCCTCTACCTCATATCCTCTAAGACCCTCAAATCTGTCACTTCTTTTTCTCAGCCAGGAATTCAGTTTCTCTATTCCCCTCTCTCCTCACCTTTCTCCTCTTCCTCCACCTGTCCTCGTGTCTCTGCACTACCATCCTAGAGATGTGGCAGGTACTCCCAAGGGCGTACATGGGTCTGTCAGTACTGGAAATGTGGGCAGAGGTTTAGGGGCCATGGTCTGTAATCCCTGCTTGGAGAACAGAGTAATGGCTTCTATTGGGAGCCACAGTCAGGAAAAGGTGTCTGGAGGTGTAAGTCCATGGTTGTCAGGTGGCAGCTGAATGGGCAATAATTATGTTGGCAGAGGGAGGCACAGGTGAAGTTCCACGTTCTCCTGACATCGTATGAGCTGATCACCATTGATCAGGCAGCACTCGGTTCTATCCGCTGGGCCTGTCTTGTGGTAGATGAGGCCCATCGACTCAAGAACAACCAGTCCAAGGTGAGTGAGGTTCCCAGACCTCAAAAACTTGAAATGGTGGGCTCCTACTTGCCCTGGTCCTAAAAAAACCCAAACAAAGTTCTGGGGATTTTCTGTAGTCTGGGAGGACGGCCAGGTTGGAGGAGGGAGAGGGCCAAAGATTTGGGGCCTCTGATCCTGAGTGAAATGGAAGCTGGGACAGAGAAAGGCTGATGCTGTGGGTCGGTCATTTGCCACTAATAAGCCCATTCTCCTGCCTTGCCTTGCCCCATCTTTTAGTTTTTCAGGGTTCTCAATGGTTACAAGATAGATCATAAGTTGCTGCTGACAGGAACCCCATTGCAGAATAATCTGGAGGAGCTCTTCCATCTCCTGAACTTCCTCACCCCAGAGAGATTTAAGTAAGTGGTTCCCTAAGGGTAGTTGGCAGAGATGAGAGGTGGAGCAGATAAAATGAACCGGTAGAGGATTAATCTGAGGTGGTAAGCCTGAGATCAGCGGCAAATAACTTGCCAACCTGTTAATTTTCTTCTCTCCTGGCTCTTAGCAACTTGGAGGGCTTCCTGGAGGAGTTTGCTGACATATCCAAAGAGGACCAGATCAAGAAACTGCATGATTTGCTGGGGCCACATATGCTACGGAGGCTCAAGGCAGATGTCTTTAAGAACATGCCAGCCAAGACAGAGCTCATCGTTCGGGTGGAGCTAAGCCCCATGCAGAAGTAAGATGCAAGACAAGCTGCCTGGAGTAGGGGTTGGGGATTGATGGGAGCATTCCAAGTGCAATATCATAATTGCTTCCTTTATTTATGTTTCTTTTACACCCCTTTCCTGGCCTTTAGGAAATACTACAAGTACATCCTGACTCGAAATTTTGAGGCCTTGAATTCACGAGGTGGTGGGAACCAGGTGTCGCTGCTTAATATCATGATGGATCTTAAGAAGTGCTGCAACCATCCATACCTTTTTCCCGTGGCTGCTATGGTAGATACACAGAGCAGGAGCTGATCGAATGTCCGCTCTCAGAAAACATGGGTGGGGAGTAGTGGGGAGGTGGGTATTGAGCCACAAGGGTGGAGTGCGCTGGAAGGCCAGGGACTGGGTCTCTGAGAGCAGTAGGAATTGGGAATGTGTGGAAGCTGGATCTGGGCATCTGGCCTTCTAGGCATGGTAAGAATATGGGGAGATGTTTCCAACTGACCCTGTCCTCCTCCTCTCTCCTCCCTTTTCAGGAGTCCCCCAAACTCCCCAGTGGGGCTTATGAGGGTGGGGCACTTATTAAGTCATCTGGGAAGCTCATGCTGCTCCAGAAGATGCTGCGAAAGCTGAAGGAGCAAGGACACCGAGTACTCATCTTCTCGCAGGTGACCTGTGCCCTTAGCTGTCTACATCTGCTTCCTCTTCCCTCTCCTCGTCCTCCACACTTTAATTTCTTACCGTCTTCCTGTGGCTGCTCCAGTGTGACAAATGAGGAGATTCCTCCTGTAAGAGTTTTGTTTTTTTTTTTTTTTTTTTTGAGACAGAGTTTCTCTCTTGTTCCCTGACTGGAGTGCAGGGGCGTGATCTGGGCTCACTGCAACCTCTGCTTCCTGGGTTCAAGTGATTCTCCTGCCTCAGTCTCCCGAGTAGCTGGGATTACAGGTGCCCACCTCCATGCCTGGCTAATCTTTTGTATTTTTAGTAGAGACGAGGTTTCACCATGTTGGTCAGGATGGTCTCGATCTCCTGACCTCAGGTGATCTGCCCACCTCCGTCTCCCAAAGTGCTGGGATTACTGTATAGCAAGTTTATTCTTGGCCTCTGATGCCTGTTCTTAAGGTTATTGGAAGTTGAAGTCCAGCTTTAGTTCCTTTTCAGCTGCATGGGGGAAGGGTGAGGGTGAGCCTCCTTAGAGATTGGTATTATTTCTTCATCTTATTGGCAGGTGAGGGTGAAGGCACACACCCTCTGGAAATGTGATGAAAACTCTGGGTCCACTCTCCAGACAACTGTACATACAATGACACAAATTTGTATGGATTTTCAGGGGGTTCCTAGATTTCCCTGAAACCTTTTCATGGGTCGCAGAGAACCTCTGCCTTAGGAGAAACAATCTTAAATCAAGAGAGTATGACAAGAGGGCCAGACATGGTAGCTCACACCTGTTATCCCAGCACTTTGGGAGGCTGAGGCAGGAGGATCACTTGAGGTCAGGAGTTTGAGACCTGGCCAACATGGTGAAACCCTGTCTCTACTAAAAATACAAAAATTAGTTGGGCGTGGTGGCGCACACCTGTAGTCCCAGCTACTAGGGACTCTGAGGTAGTAGGATCACTTGAACCCGGGAGTGGAGGTTGCAGTGAGCTGAGATGGCACCACTGCACTCCAGCTTGGGCAATACAATGAGACTCCATCTCAAAAATAAAAATAGAGAGTGTGATAAGAATGTGGAATAAAGAGGAGCTTAAGACAGGGCAGGGGTTCAGGTGTAAGGATCAGGGTTGAGTTTGTATAAAGGAGTAGTTAGAATAAGCAAGCTATCCCACCACCTCATTATTCCAGACTCCATCCTTTTCTCTTGCTCTAGATGACCAAAATGTTAGACTTGCTTGAGGACTTCTTAGACTATGAAGGCTACAAGTATGAACGCATCGATGGTGGCATTACTGGTGCCCTGAGGCAGGAAGCCATCGATCGGTTTAATGGTGAGGGAGATACACTGGTCCCTGGTGGGTGTGGGAGGCCTGAGAAACCTGTGATAGGTCTCTGGGATGGGAGGGGGACTGGCTTGGGGGACATTGGAAACTTAGGCTTTGAGTTGGGGGCATGGTTGTTTGTCATCAGAGAACGTCTAGGAGCAGGTGGACAGACCTACTGGGTACAAGAAAAACCTGATCCAACTCTCACCTCCTAGCTCCTGGAGCCCAACAATTCTGCTTCCTCCTGTCCACCCGAGCTGGGGGCCTGGGCATCAATCTGGCCACTGCTGACACTGTCATCATTTTTGATTCTGACTGGAACCCCCATAATGACATCCAGGTGGGAACTCGTATCCTGGAGCGCCTGCACCATTTAGCAAGGAGATGTGGGTTCATGGAGGAGGGTGTCATGTTCCGGGGTCAGAAATAAATCGCTTCTAGGAGGAGAGAAGACCCTTCTTCAGCAGCCTTCTTTCCTGAGCATGTGGGCAGCTTCTCCCCGGCCACTCCCCTGGCCCACCCGCCACTTTCTCTTGCCCCTGCAGGCCTTTAGCCGGGCTCATCGGATTGGCCAGGCCAACAAAGTGATGATTTACCGGTTTGTGACTCGTGCGTCAGTGGAAGAGCGAATCACACAAGTGGCCAAAAGAAAGATGATGCTGACACACCTGGTTGTGCGGCCTGGGCTGGGCTCCAAGGCAGGCTCCATGTCTAAGCAGGAGCTTGACGACATTCTCAAATTTGGCACTGAAGAGCTGTTCAAGGATGAAAACGAGGGTGAGAACCTTTTCTGCGGCTCTGTGAAAGCAGGCCCCTGCTCTCCCAGGAGTGCTTCTCAGCCCCCTGCGGGGGAAAACAACTCTTCTCTGCAGCCTTTGAAGGAAGGAGAGCCTTCTTTTAGTGGCTCTTGGAGGAAGGCTGACCTCTTTCTTTGCCTGTAGGGTTAAAACAAACAAAACATAAACCTTTCAACATTGGCTCCC
The DNA here is from genome assembly GCF_003255815.1 of Theropithecus gelada. Lineage (NCBI taxonomy): Eukaryota > Metazoa > Chordata > Mammalia > Primates > Cercopithecidae > Theropithecus > Theropithecus gelada. The sequence goes on from NC_037684.1 coordinate 64,203,047, forward strand.
AGGGAAAGAGCCTTCTCCAGGGCTTCTGTGAAAAGGATGCAGAGTAGAAGCTTTCCCATCAGCCTTTCTAAACTTTGGAACCCAAAGTTCCCTGTTTTCCCTCTCACCAGGGGAGAACAAGGAGGAAGACAGCAGTGTGATTCATTATGACAATGAGGCCATCGCTCGGCTGTTGGACCGGAACCAGGATGCAACTGAGGACACTGACGTGCAGAACATGAATGAGTATCTCAGCTCCTTCAAAGTGGCACAGTACGTCGTGCGGGAAGAAGACAAGGTGAGAGGCTCTGGGGGCCAGACATTATCTATCCCAGGCCATCTCCAAAAGGCAGTATCCTTTACTTGGCCTTGAAATAGGAGGGTCCGTCCCCCTTAGAACAGTAGTGGACCTCAAATAACTTCTTCGTCTAATAGGTGAGACTGGACTTCAGAGAGAAACGTAGGCACAGACAGTACTGGTAAACACAGAAGGGTACCTTCTGAGACAGTGCAGGAGAAACACTGTCAGAGGGATTAGAGGAGAGATTTAGAAAACATGAGGAGAGCACGCTGCAGGTAAGAGATGGCAATGGAACATGCACAATGGCCAGAAAATGTATGCAGAGTCACGAAGCTCCAGGAGTGGGGAGACCGGATTGGGCTGACGCAGCAGAGTAGGGATTTCATTGCCATGGAAAGATTAGCAAAGAAGGAGACCCCCAGTGTTCATTCATTCTGCTGCCCTTCAGATTGAGGAAATTGAGCGAGAGATCATCAAGCAGGAGGAGAACGTGGACCCTGACTACTGGGAGAAGCTGCTGAGGCATCACTATGAGCAACAGCAGGAAGACCTAGCCCGGAATCTAGGCAAGGGCAAGCGGGTTCGCAAGCAAGTTAACTACAATGATGCTGCTCAGGAAGACCAAGGTGAGGACTGCCCCAGATGCAGGCAGTAAAAGCGGGGGAAGTGATGATGAGAAGGGACTTAAGGCTGGGGCTACTTAGAGGGTAAGAGAGAAGCCTAGAAGTCAGAGCCTTTCCCTGCTAAAAGGGAAAGACGTAAGGTAGAGTCATTAGGAACTACCCAGAGGCCAGGTGGGTTTGCAGGTGATTTAAACTATTTGGTGGTTGCACAGGCATCCTGTGGACACCCAGGGCCACTGCTTAAAGTAGGTTTGGCAGGAGAACCAGAGGGGCCCAGAGACTGAAGGTGGGCGGTGAATGGAGATGCTGTAGGATATGCGGCTCCCAAGTCAGACTTCGGGCAGTGACCTGGCGTTCCCAGAAGGGCCAAGGCCAGAATAAAGGTAGACAAGTCTCGGCAGGGAGGAAGCCAGCCAGAAAGGGCCCCAGCGTGGGCATATCCCGAGAGACCTCCCTGACCACTGGGCCCTCTCCACCCCCACAGACAACCAGTCAGAGTACTCGGTGGGTTCAGAGGAGGAGGATGAAGACTTCGATGAACGTCCTGAAGGTGGCATCTGTGTTCCTGACTCTTACCTCTTACCATTTTATTTTTCAGTTTGCTTTAAGCCCACTGTTTTTGTACAAGTAAAAAATCTTTGTGTGTGTGTGGAAAAACTCCATTGCAGATGAGCAGAAAGGAAGCAATGTTGATAGTCTCTCCACTAGTAAACTTCAGTTTGTGTGACCACATAGACTAGATCAAGAAAGGCTGAATCATTTTCCATTTCCACTGGTAATCTGGGCCTTTGTCAGATATCAGCTATTAATTTTAAAATATGACTAGTTCTTTTAGAGTCACTGGGTTAGTAGTTCTGAAGTGCTTGGGAGAGAATTGGGAGCACCTCAAACATGATAGGAATGTTCCTGTGTTCTGTATCTTGTGGGAATGGGGTGCTAAGGAGGACTGAGGCTTAGAGGAGGTGGTGGATCAGCTAATTGATGTCATCCCCACTCTCAGGGCGTAGACAGTCAAAGAGGCAGCTCCGGAATGAGAAAGATAAGCCACTGCCTCCACTGCTGGCCCGAGTCGGGGGCAACATTGAGGTGAGAGCTGGGCCCAGTGTTCGTGAGTTCTCCAAGGAGAGCATGAGGGTAGAAGGTTGGAAATTGGGGCCTGGATCACTGAGGGTAGAAAGGACAAGACCTAAGAACCCTGGACATTTGTCGTCATTGCCTCCTTGCCCCCACCCTCAGGTGCTGGGCTTCAATACCCGTCAGCGGAAGGCTTTCCTCAATGCCGTGATGCGCTGGGGGATGCCACCACAGGATGCCTTCACCACGCAGTGGCTGGTGCGGGACCTGAGGGGCAAGACTGAGAAGGAGTTTAAGTGAGTGTGGGTGATACAGGGCTGAGTTGGACGCGAGGGTAAGAGCTTTGGGTGTTCCATTCTTCCTTGGGGCCGCCATATGATGTGACCTTACTCAACTGATTGTCACCCTCCCTGCCATACAACGCTTCCTGGCTCGATTTCCTGGGGGGTGGTCTCAGCCCACCCCACCTCCCCTCAGCCGAGCCTAGAGTAGAGGGGCCAGGCATCCTCCCCAGGGGAGAGGTGTTGAAGCAAGGAACCTCTCCTGGGCTGTCCTAGCCTCACATTTACTTGGCCACAATCACCTGGCAGGAGGAGCTGGTGGAAAGGATGAAGAGCTGACTGATGGGGCCCAGGAATTAAGTACCAAGGCCAAGGGGATAGGCCAGGGATGGGGCGCAGGGGCACGGTTAGGACTTGGAGGGCTGGTAATGGTGAGAGTGAGAGGCCCAGGGGAGGAGCCCTGGAGCATCTGGGGATTTGGGGACTTGGGGGTCCTCAGTCATCCTTGCATCTTCCTCACTGCCCTATACCCCTTCTGTGGCTTCCCTAACCGTCCTCCCACCCCATGCTTCTTAGGGCCTATGTATCTTTGTTCATGCGCCATCTGTGTGAGCCTGGGGCAGACGGCTCTGAAACCTTTGCCGATGGGGTCCCTCGGGAGGGACTGAGTCGCCAGCAGGTGTTGACCCGCATTGGAGTCATGTCTCTCGTCAAGAAGAAGGTATCAGTCTTCCTCTCACCCAAAAAATCAAGCTAGCTGCCTAGTCTCTGTCCTTCCTCTGCCTCTGTCCCTGAGTTGTAAGCTCGCGCTGGTGTGAGACGGAGGAGACTGGAGTTTCCTGTCTGTATGTCTGTAAGTGCCTGGAGCTGACACCTGTCCTTCCCACCCCAGGTGCAGGAGTTTGAGCACATCAATGGGCGTTGGTCAATGCCGGAACTGATGCCCGACCCCAGCGCTGACTCTAAGCGCTCCTCCAGAGCCTCCTCTCCTACCAAAACGTCTCCCACCACTCCTGAGGCTTCTGCTACCAACAGTCCCTGCACCTCTAAACCTGGTAATCAGAAATCAGGATGGTGGGAGAGACAGAAAGGGAGCCAGGAGTCAGGGCAAGAGAACCTCTGTCTTTATCACTGTGCCTTCCCCCTGCAGCTACTCCAGCTCCAAGTGAGAAAGGAGAAGGCATAAGGACTCCTCTTGAGAAGGAGGAAGCTGAAAACCAGGAGGAAAAGCCAGAGAAGAACAGCAGAATCGGGGAGAAGATGGACACAGAGGTGTGTGGCTCCCTGGATTCCCCTGTGGAGTGGGAGGGGAGGGGGCTTGGAGGCCAGATGCCTGGGAGCCCTCCAGCTCATCCTGACCCCATTGTCCTCTTACAGGTTGATGCCCCCAGCCCAGCCCCATCACTCGGGGAGCGGCTGGAGCCAAGGAAGATTCCTCTAGAGGATGAGGTGCCAGGGGTACCTGGAGAGATGGAGCTTGAACCTGGGTACCGTGGGGACAGAGAGAAGTCAGGTGGGTGCATGGCCTTAGGAGTGATGGGGGATTAGAATTTGGGATGTCCCTCTTCTGGGGTCAGAGGATGAGGGTAACATCCTCCCTTCCTATCCCCTACCCCCTCCCACAGCCACAGAGTCGACGCCAGGAGAAAGGGGGGAGGAGAAGCCGATGGATGGACAGGAACACAGGGAGAGGCCGGAGGGGGAAGCAGGGGATTTGGGCAAGAGAGGTAATGGGTGGAAGGACTGGACACCTGGGTCCCTGAGGGCATCAGGGGAGGTGGAGTCTGGGGAACCAAATGCTTGGGTCCTGGGCGGGTAGCTGTTTGAAAGGCCAGGACAGTACAGTACAGATAGCAGTCTTGGGACCTGGGAGGAGGGTGTCCTGAGGTGTGCGCTTTGGCTTGTCTGTCCTAGCAGAAGATGTAAAAGGTGACCGGGAGCTTCGACCAGGGCCTCGAGATGAGCCACGGTCCAATGGGCGACGAGAGGAAAAGACAGAGAAGCCCCGGTTCATGTTCAATATCGCAGATGGTGGCTTCACAGGTTGGGGAGACTCTCGCTGCTTTCTGCTCCTCAAGGGGATCTGCTCATCCTCATGGGGTTTCTCGTTTTGCCTGAGGCTTCCTGCTACCTTTAATTCCAAGTAACTTCCAATGAAGTATGTTGCATGCTGACTCCGATCCTTGCTCTAAATCTTTCTTAAGTATCCCTCTTAACTCCAAAGCTGGCTCTAATCCCACCTTTATTCTTAATTCTAACTCGAACCTGGTTAGTAACGGAGTTTGTTCCGAACTCCTAACCTAACCTTTACCCATTCCTCTTCAGGAGCCCTTAGTTCCCTTTCATTATTCAGTTTCCCCATCTGTACCTGTCTGTTGGACTGAGTGCAGTCTGCAAACCCTTGTTGCCTCTTCTGTCTGCTGCCGCCTTTGCAGAGCTTCACACACTGTGGCAGAATGAGGAACGGGCAGCTATTTCCTCAGGCAAACTCAATGAGATCTGGCACAGAAGACACGACTACTGGCTTCTGGCTGGGATTGTCCTGTATCCTTTGACACACGTGCAAGAAGGAAAAAGTTCTCTCAAGCTGGCAAAAAAAAAAGGATGATGATTTCACACCCAGGGACAGGGCTACTGCCACACTTTGGGGAGTCAGGCCAAAAGGAGGAAGTGTTCAAAGCCAAGCCCATTCCTGTTAATTTCCTTGATGGTTCCCTTTCCTTCATTGGTAGCCATGGCTATGCACGGTGGCAGGACATCCAGAATGATGCTCAATTTGCCATTATCAACGAGCCATTTAAAACTGAAGCCAATAAGGGGAACTTTCTGGAGATGAAAAATAAGTTCCTGGCCCGGAGGTTCAAGGTGGGAATGAGGGAGGACAGGAATGGGTTATGGACGGGCTTGGGTCAGAAGTGAGGCCAGATCTAGTTGGAACCTAGGGAAGGTTAACACCTTCAGGGCTGAGGTGATGCTTGGAGCCAAGACCAAAGTGTAACCTTGTGCTTGGGAGTGTGGTCTGGGTCAGGGTTGATGCTAGGTTCGCAGTTGGTTTGGAGCTAGGAGTGCTCTGGGCCAGCAGTAAGGGCAGGATGGGTCTCCTGCTATGTCCAGTCCCCCCACCCGCCACTCACTCACTGCTGGCAGAACCCTGCCTTCACCTCCCAACCCTGTGCCCTCAGCTCCTGGAGCAGGCGCTGGTGATTGAGGAGCAGCTGCGGCGGGCGGCCTACCTGAACCTGTCGCAGGAGCCGGCGCACCCCGCCATGGCCCTCCACGCCCGCTTCGCCGAGGCCGAGTGCCTGGCCGAGAGCCACCAGCACCTCTCCAAGGAGTCGCTGGCGGGGAACAAGCCGGCCAACGCCGTCCTGCACAAGGGTAAGGGCCGCGGCGGCCCCGCGCGGGGGAGGGCCCACAACGCTGCGTAAGTCTTCACCCCGCACCCCTCAAAATCTTCCCACCCCCTGACCCCTCTACCCTCTGAACCACCCCCCTCTGACCTCTAACCCCACCCCTACCGACCTGGCACCCCCTTGGATTTTAGCCTCTAGGACTTGTGCAAACCAACCCTCATCCACACCTGATAGCATTCACAACCATGCCCCATAGAGGCACCTGCCCCAGCCTCCATGTCCCCTCTGCACAGTGGGGCCTCTTCACTGGCGGTGGAGCCGCATCCCCGCCATACTGCCGACATCATCCAGTTAGGGGCCTTGGACTGTGTGTGCACCATACAAATCCCTGGCTCTGGTCAAACAAATCACATTCCCTCACATCTGTTTCACCCCATGAGGCAGAAACTACCACCCATCCAACCCTCTGACCCTACTCCATGAAACTTCCCTTTGACCTTCGACCTTTCCTCCTACCGCCTCTTACCTTGTCAATGATAGAGATTATATCCAAAGCCCTCTAACCATCTAATCCTGCCTGATGTAGTCACTGACTCCTGGCCCCTTTGATCCCTGTTCTAATTCCTTGAATCTGTAATACTGACCTTCTAACCTCCCTCTCCCCTTACATATTAAAATCTTGATTCCTTAAAGCTTTGACACTTACCACCTCCCATGCCTCCTGACTATTTCCTCCCCATCATCCCCAACCCCAAACCTTGCTCTTCCAGTATGAGATGTTCTGACAACTCCCCGCCCCCATGTCTTCCGATGTCCCCCCATCTTCCTTTCCTCCATGCTCCCTTTTTCTTTCTTCTTTCTCTCCATCTGTCTTCTGTGGTGATCTGTTCTCTCTCTTTTCCTAACACTTTTTCTTTTCCCCTGAGTTGCTTCTGTTTTTTGTCTACTTTTACTTTCTTGATCTCTGGTTCTTTGACATCTGTGTCCTCCTCTCTCGCTCTTTTTCTGCCTGTATCTGTCCGTCTGATGCCTCTCTTTTCCTGGCTCCATCTCTCTATTTCCCTGTCTTTCTCTTGCCCTTCTTTCTCTGTGGCCCGGGCCCCAGTTCTGAACCAGCTGGAGGAGTTGCTGAGCGACATGAAGGCGGACGTGACCCGCCTGCCAGCCACGCTATCCCGAATACCCCCCATCGCAGCCCGCCTTCAGATGTCCGAGCGCAGCATCCTCAGCCGGCTGGCCAGCAAGGGCACGGAGCCTCACCCCACACCGGTAACCCTCTTTCCCCCTAGCTCCAGTTTTCCCTGTTTGGGTTCCTCCTGCACACATACAAACACTTCCATCAGAATCCTATACAATATGGAAAAACATCTTGCTAGAACACAGTCGTCACCCTTGAGTGAGTCTGCCTGCCTGTGTATCCTACCCTCAGTAGCTGTGGAGTGTGGCTCCTAATGTCTCCCCTACAGCTTCTTTCCTCTCACAGACTATGAACTAACTCCAACTTCTGCTTACTCTCTGTTCCAGGCCTTCCCCCCGGGTCCCTACGCTACACCTCCGGGGTACGGGGCGGCCTTCAGCGCCGCACCCGTAGGGGCCCTGGCCGCCGCAGGCGCCAATTACAGCCAGATGCCTGCAGGGTCCTTCATCACAGGTCAGCTGGTGTTTTCCTACCCCCTGCTACTCACACTCCTCCTTTGCCAAACTTTATTTCTGCTCAGCTGCCCTTTAACTGCTCTAGTCCATCTCATTTCCTTGGTGGTATCTGGTGTTTTATGGGATAGAGTTGTTCTAGGCTGTCCCCCCCCATCCCTTTCTTAACCCCTCTTTGATCTCCTTTATCAAAAACCAGAGTTTTAGTAGATCTGTGACTTGGTGTCTTCTACCCAAGCCACCTCCCTCCAGGTTCCTTCAAGGGAAAGTGAATATGAAACCCGAGGGGTATAGAGTGGGAACATGTGTTCAGTCATGTAACACAAAGTGGAATCTCAGGGAAAGGGGTTTGCCCTTGTCTTCCCACCCTTACCTGGGGCAACTGGAAGTGGCAGGAGGTGGCCTAGAAGTGAGAATTCACCACTGTCATGAAGTGATGTTTGGGAGTGATGTGGGAATTGATCTTTCCTTACCACTTTCCCAAACAGCCGCCACCAACGGCCCTCCAGTGCTGGTGAAGAAGGAGAAGGAAATGGTGGGGGCGTTGGTGTCAGACGGGCTGGATCGGAAGGAGCCCCGAGCCGGGGAGGTGATCTGTATAGACGACTGACTGGATCCCAGGCCTGCCCTTCACCCAGGCCCCGTCCCCGAGGCCGACCCCCAGCTCAAGCGCTGGGGCCTGCTGCCAGCCCTCCACCTTCCCCACCCCTTGGGCCATCACTGGGCTAGGAACCCCTTTGCCCCTCTCTGCAGCTCCTCTCTTCAAGAAGGGCCCTTTGTCTTTCTCCACTCCCACGCGACTTTCCCACCAAGCCTTGAAGACTGTGCTGGTGAGAAGAGGTCTGGGTGGGAGACGGCTGGCAGGGTCTTCCAAGTACCTTCCTCCCCCACCGCCAAGTATACACAACTTCCCAGTAAATGGTTGTGGGGAGGCAAGAGGTGGAGCCTCCCCAGCTGTTTCCCTGCAGAATCAGCTCCATCTCATGCAGAAGTGGAGAATTAGCCTTGCCTGGCCTTTAGGAACTTTTGCGGGGAAGAGAGCTTTGAAGAGAGGAGGGGGACTTTTAGAGAGGGATGAAAATGAGTCCTGGGAGGGAGGAAGGGACGAGGAGGGGTGGCTGCATGTTACCGTTCCCTACCTCTCCCCACATGGAGGGTGGAGCAGTTATGAGGGAGGAAGTCAATTGCTGTTCAGCCTCAGAATAAAGGCGCCGTTCACTGGCTCAGTTACCTCCTGTGTACCGGCATCTTGTGTTGGGAATGTTTCCCCCTCCCTAGGGACCAAGGACCACCCCTACAAAGAGTAATGGTTGGGTGATACTCCCTCAAGCCAAAGAGGAGCTCCCCAACCTGTTCTAGGGACCCAGGTCACCTAGAAGGGTGGGAGAGAATACAATGGGCCAGACGGCGGTGGCGGGGAAGCCCCCAGCTCTGGGGCTTAGGTTCCTGAAGACTTCTACTACCCTCCCTCCTCAAGGCCTAGATACAGACTAAATTTGCGTTAAGTCAGGCAGGGGACCTAGTCAGGGTCTTGGGAGCTACCTTGTCACTGGGACCAGAGCAAAGTAGTGGAGGGCAGGCAAGGGAAATGTGGGCACATCCCCCCTCCCAGGAGGGGCCGGGGAGAGTGGCAGTTTGCATGGCGAACCCCCCACTTCCTCTTTGCTGCCCCTTCACTTTCTTGCTGCCCCTTTCCCAGTCTCTCTTCACACCCACTCCTGGTCTGTCCTGATCCCCTCTTCTGTATCAGGTTTATTGGTTGTACATATAAATTATACTTTCCTTTCTGTGTGCTCTGTTATTTTTTATGGGGGGGGGAGTTTTGGGGGGAGGGATAAGAAAAGTTGTTGCTTTCTGCCTTTTCTTTTTAAAAAAAATCTTACGACTTTTTCCTTTTCCTCATTTTTATCTCTTGGATTATTCACTAAAACTGAGGTTCTTCCAGCTCCAACTATGTGATGGGCTCAGTGTAGAGAAGGAGGGTGAGCAGCAGATACTACATGGCCTCAGGTTGACTTCAGAGAGAGTGGGACTTACTGGACAGAAATGTAGTGGGAGGAGTGCCTAGCAAGATTCAAAACTGCCTTCCAGCCATCCTTTTGATCATCCTTTCCACCTTCAAGTTGCACTTTAGTTCCCCTAAGAGTCAGTAGAGGTCACTACAGCTCCACAGGTTCAGTTCCAGTATGAAGCAAAGGCACACTTTTTTTTTTTTTTTTAAGGAGTTGAGGGTCAGATCTGTCTAGCTTACCAAAGATTTGAACTGCTAGGCACTTCCTTGATGTTTGTTGCTCACTAAACAGAGATTCTCAGAGATTGAGAGAGGCCAGACATTTAGTTCACAAGGCTATTATATTAAAAAAATAAGATATAAAGCCAACAAATATTTATTGAGTACATATTATACAGTAACACTGCTGTTGGCCCTGGAGGTAAAACAGTCACAGGTCAGCCCTTGCTACCATGGGGCTTACACTCCAGTGAGGACACCCACAAAGCATGAAAATAAAAGCAGTAAAAATAAAACAGGGCATTATGTTACAGAGGGGTGGGGAAAAGGCTCTACTATGCTGAAGGCAGAAGGCGGCCTCCCAGAAGAGGGAGCATTTAAGCTGAGATGTAAGGACAGGAAAATGCCAAAATAGGGTTACAAAAATTGAGGTTTATAAACCATAAGTGTATATGATTTGTCAATCAAAAATATTTTTAAAAGGTTGGAGACCCCTAAAAATTGAGGTTAATACTTAATAAGTTCACATTTTTAAGAGAAAAATGTAACATAGTAGGTTAGGATTTCTTTAGCAATAGAATGTTACTTTAGAACTTTGGATAAAATAATCTATCAGTCATACTTATTATGTTTTAAATATTCTACCTACAGATGATGATATCTTAAAGAGTCTAGGATCTAGACCAATGATACTTACATTTTCACATGCACACAAATCACCTGGGATTGTTAAAATGCCAGAGTCTGGCCAGGCGCGGTGACTCACTCCTATAATCCCAGCACTTTGGGAGGCCGAGGTGGGCGCATCACCTGAGGTCAGGAGTGTGAGACCAGCCTGACCAACACGGCAAAACCCCATCTCTACTAAAACTACAAAAATTAGCCAGGTGTGGTGGCAAGCGCCTGTAATCCCAGCTACTCCGGCGGGTGAGGCAGGAGAATCGCTTGAATCTGGGAGATAGAGGCTGCAGTAAGGTGAGATTGCGCCACTGCACTCCAGCCTGGGCGACAGAGTGAGACTGTCTCAAAAACAAAAACAAAAAAAACAACCCTGCAGAGTCTGATTCAGGAAGTCTGGAGTGGGATCCTGGAGTGAGATTGTGCGCTTCCATCGACAGTATACCAACGCTGCTGGTCCTTGACTATGACTATATGGTCATAAGATACTTACAGGATTCTAAAATAGAATACATGGCATATATACAATAGGTGATGTCCCATTATGGGACACAAATTTTAAAGACACTTAAAATTGTGTAAGTATCTTTTCAGTAGCGCCAGTGTTCCCTGTGACTGTAAAGATAACACAGATAATAGCAAAAGTTTGAAATATGATGCCTTTCAAATGGCTCTCCTTTCCTACTTTGATAGGCTCTAATTAGGTGCCTCATATCAATGCCCTTTGGAATTTCTGATACCTGCCCTAGCAGGCTGAAGGTAGATTCTGAAATGAAGCAAGGCTCCTCATCATAGTCATAGGCAGGGAGCCATCTCAATTTTTGGAACACAGAACTGGGAGTGGAGAGACAGCAGGCATACCAGCACCCTTACATGCCAGAGAAGTGAGATTAACATGACGCGAAAATTAGCCTCTTCTCTCCCATCCCATCTTAAAAAAAAAAAAAATTCAAACCATTGACAAAGAATTGCTAAAACGGGACCTGTTGCTCCCACACACCAGAGCCACCCTGGACAAAAGCCAAAGTCCCAGCTAAGAAAACAGTCTGTCTTCTTCCCACAGTAACGTAGGCTTTGTTTATATCATCCCTTGGCCACTCCATCCTGAAAATGTAAGACTGGCACAGTCAGTAGATGGGGGCGAGTTCGTCTAGGAGCCTCCCCAACTCATCATCAACACCTCCCAGGGCGTTCCCTCCTGCCCTCGGCTCATCTCTCTTATCACATGTCAATCCTGGGATCTGAGACACAGTAGTCTTGATATCAGCCCCCGCGAGGCTGCAGCTCCCACCTTCTTTCGGCTGTGGCTTCCGAGTTCCTCGGTTACAACGTTCAACGGGTCAGGTGGGCAATGTCCTTGATCTCCGGACAGTAGAGCACTGGGGGAAAGAAGAAGGGTTAGCGGTAGCAGGAGCAAGCCAACCAACCTCCGTGTTCCTCGGCGGTCTCTCCCCTGCATCCTCCCCTGGCAGCCCCTCACCGTTGCTAGGCAGCGGACGCCGCCAGCGCCGCGCGGGCGCCAGGACCCTGTCCCAGAGCCGCCGGAGCGCGCGCCACCCAGCGCTCCTAGGCCCCGCCCCCTTCTCGCTCTCCCCTTCCTCCTCGGCCTCTCCGTCAGCGTGGCTGCTTTCCTTGGCCAGGTTCCCCGCCTCATCTCGTTCGCACTTGGCCCGCGCTTTTTCCTCCAATCGCGACCACAAGTCCGAGTCAAGAGCGATCTCCGTGACGCCGCCGCGCGGGAGCGGCGAGGGCGCGCGGCAGAAGGGGCACGTGACCACGCGGCGCAGGCGCACCACGCGCGCGGCCGTCCCGCTGCAGTCCCCGCGCGCTGCCAGCTCGCGGAGGCAGGCGGTGCAGAGCGTGTGGCCGCAGCGGGCGCGCGCCGTCCCGGGCAGGCGGCGGGGCGCGCGGCCCCCGAGGTTGAAAGGACGGTAGCAGATGTTGCAGTCCAGCTCGCCCCGCTCCGGAAGAGAGGGCACCCTCACCAAGAGCTGCATCGTGCCCGCCGCGAACTCGAGGGCGTCGCTAACGCGGCCGGCTCGGTGAACAGAACGAACTGACTCTTCTGAGGCCCGGGTCGGGTCCTGGGGCCGGCGCCGCGGCCTCTTTCCCCTTTAAATAGGGGAATAAGTGAGGCCCCACCCTTCGAAGCGTCACGCCTTGATCGGGCCACTCCCCGTGGCGGCACGTGTGGGGGCGGTGGAGGCTTGAGGCCGGGCATGACAGCGATGATGGAGTCCGGGAGGCGGCCCAGGCCGTGCCAGGACTGGAGCCCTGGGGGCCGAGGCACCCATTCCTCCCTTCCTCCCCACTGCCGGGGAGCGGGGTGGGGCTTTCCTTCTTCCCCCAACGCAACGCCAGCGCTCCTTAATTCTACCATGTGCAAATCCCCGGGTCCCTCCCTGCGCCTCAGCCGTCAATCATTGGCACAGGTCTCTAAAGCCCCCTCGGCCTATTCAGTTGCTCGCAGTGAGTTTCACAATCCCACTCAGTTTCCAAACACTGCCCATTCTGCCCAGCCTTTGGTCCCGGGTCCTTTGACTCGATTTTGCCCTCAATTCTCATTATAGATGACCTCTCGGTGTTGCTTGTAAGGCTGGCTTCCTAAACTTCATTCTCCCCAAACTGCTTAACTCTCAGCTGGTATCTCAGCCTAAGGAGGGGCCTAGATTCCAGGACCATGGCTTTAGGAATGCTGGGAATCCTTTCCTTCCGGAGGCCTGGACACCCACACATCGTGATGGCCCCAGTAAAGCTCCCCAGCATAAGTTCTGACTCAGGGGTCTGACTTCTCCCACTGGTAAACAGGACATGGTACTCACAACCCACATTCCCCTCATGGTGCCACACCCACACACAGCTGCCTTCTCACCCTCCTCTCCTGGACCTGCAGCCCAGGTTCTGTTGTGGAGGGTAATAACACAGTCTAGAGCCAGCTGGCTTGAGTTCAGATCCTAGCTTCCACCTCTTACTAGTTGTGACACTTTGAGCAAGTTACTTAATTTATGTGGGCCTTGGTTTCCTATAAAAAATGTGGATAATGAGGACTGAACGAGGTTATATGTGTAAGGTGCTTCAAACAGTGTCCAGTACACAGTAAAACACCAGGTAAGTACTATATTAGCTACTATTCTTATCCTGTGCCCCCAGCCTATACTGAATTCACCTTAATTTCTCAGTACCCAACATTTTCTTTTCTTTTTTTTTTTTTTTGAGACAGTCTCTCGCTCTGTCGCCCAGGCTGAAGTGCAGTGGCACCATCTCGGCTCACTGCAAGCTCCGCCTCCTGGATTCATGCCATTCTCCTGCCTCAACCTCCCAAGTAGCTGGGACTACAGGCGCCCGCCACCACGCCCAGCTAATTTTTTGTACTTTTAGGAGAAATGGGGTTTCACCGTGTTAGCCAGGATGGTCTTGATCCCCTGACCTGGTGATCCGCCCACCTCAGCCTCCCAAAGTGCTGGGATTACAGCCGTGAGCCACCATGCCCAGCCAGTACCCAACATTTTCAACACACATCCCTCTTGACCAATATGTGCAAGATGGGGTTCTCCACACCCATGGCATTTACCAGCTATCACAGGCAATGCAGAGCTGGTTTTTTAACCTTCATTGTTAAAACCTAGAGGGTAATCTCTTTTGAGGAGGTATACCATTGTTTTTTTTTTTGAGACGGAGTCTTGCTCTGTAGCCCGGGCTGGAGTGCAGTGGCCGGATCTCAGCTCACTGCAAGCTCCGCCTCCCGGGTTTGCGCCATTCTCCTGCCTCAGCCTCCGGAGTAACTCGGACTACAGGCGCCCGCCACCTCGCCCGGCTAGTTTTTTGTATTTTTAGTAGAGACGGGGTTTCACTGTGTTAGCCAGGATGGTCTCGATCTCCTGACCTCGTGATCCGCCCGTCTCGGCCTCCCAAAGTGCTGGGATTACAGGCTTGAGCCACCGCGCCCGGCCACCATTGTTTTTAAGCAAACATTTCAGAACTTTTGAATGGTATTGTCTGTAATCATGGGAGAAGCTGTCTACTTATTACAGTGATGCTGTCACAATTCAAACCTTTTTGGTCTTAAAAAGGAACTGGTAGGGCCGGGCATGGTGGCTCTTGCCTGTAATCCCGGCATTTTGGGAGGCCAAGGTGGGTGGATTACTTGAGGTCAGGAGTTCAAGACCAGCCTGGCCAACATGGTGAAACCCCGTCTCTACTAAAAATACAAAAATTAGACAGGCGTGGTGGCTCACACCTGTAGTCCCAGCTATTCGGGAGGCTGAGGCATGAGAATTGCTTGAACCCGGCAGGTGGAGGTTGCAGTGAGCGGAGATCACGCCACTGCACTCCAGTCTGGGCAACAGAGTGAGACTCGGTCTCCAAAAAAAAAAAAAAAAAGGTGGGGGGAGGGGGGACTGGTAGGTATCTATGGTTAATAAATATATGATGGGCCGAATGCAGTGACTCACACCTGTAATCCCAGCACTTTGGGAGGCCGAGACTAGCGGATTGCCTGAGTTTAGGAGTTTGCGACCAGCTTGAGCAACATGGTGAAACCCAGTCTTTACTAAAAATCCAAAAAATTACCCGGGCATGATGGCGTGCACCTGTAGTCCCAGTTACTTGGGAGGCTGAGGCAGGAGAATCGCTTGAACCCAGGAGGTGGAGGTTGCAGTGAGCCAAGATTGCACCAGTGTACTGCAGCCTGGGCAACAGGGCAAGACTCTGTCTAAAAAAAAAAAAAAAAAAAACAACTTTTAATGTGGTGGTAGACTAATGGTGGCCCCAAATTCCTTTGCAGTGTGACTTTGGTACTTCTCACATCAAGAATTGGGGTCTCTTTCTCTATCCCTTGAATCTGGGCTGGTCTTGTAACTAGCTTTGACCAATAGGTGTGGCAGAAGCGATGTGTGAGTTCTGGAACCTAGTCTGTCAAAGGCCTTGTAGCTTCTGCCTTTGTCCCCTTGGAACACTCCCTGAGACCACCATGTAAGGAAGAGGCCACACGGAGGAGCGCCAGCCAACAGCCAGACATGATGGTGAGGCCATTTTCCATTTTCCTGCTCAGCTGACCTGCTGTTTGAGTGCAGCGACATGAGTGAATCTAGGTGAAAACAGCAAAGGAACTCCTAGCCAGCCCACAGAATCGTGAAAAAGAACAGTTTTTAAAAGTTATTTCTCCTGAGTGTGGTGGCTCACACTTGTAATCCTAGCACTTTGGGAGACCAAGATGGAAGGATCACTTGAGCTCGGGAGTTTGAGATCAGCCTGAGCATCGTGGTGAGACCCTGTCTTTACAAAAAAAGAAAAGAGGCTGGGCGCGGTGGCTCAAGCCTGTAATCCCAGCACTTTGGGAGGCCAAGACGGGTGGATCACGAGGTCAGGAGATCGAGACCATCCTGGCTATCACGGTGAAACCCCGTCTCTACTAAAAAATACAAAAAACTAGCCAGGCGAGGTGGCGGGCGCCTGTAGTCCCAGCTACTCGGGAGGCTGAGGCAGGAGAATGGTGTGAACCCGGGAGGCGGAGCTTGCAGTGAGCTGAGATCCGGCCACTGCACTCCAGCCTGGGTGACAGAGCCAGACTCCATCTCAAAAAAAAAAAAAAAAAAAAAAGAAAAGAAAAGAAAAAAGCCAGGCGCAGTGGTACACGTCGTTCCAGCTACTCAGTAGGCTGAGGTGGGAGAATCACTTGAGCCTCAGGACTTCGAAGCTGCACTGAGCCGTGATCATATCAGTGCACTCCAGCCTGGGTGACAGAGCGAGACCCCACCGCTTAAAAATAAATAAAAAGTGGCTGGGCACGGTGGCTCATGCCTGTAATCCCAGCACTTTAGGAGGCCGAGGCGGGCGGATCATGAGATCAGGAAATCGAGACCCTCCTGGACAACATGGTGAAACCCCGTCTCTACTAAAAATACAAAAGTTAGCTGGGCATGGTGGCACGTGCCTGTAATGCCAGCTGCTGGGGAGGCTGAGGCAGGAGAATCGCTTGAACCAGGGAGTTGGAGGTTGCAATGAGCCAAGATCGCGCCACTGTACTCCAGTCTGGCAACAGAGCAAGACTCCATCTCTAAATAAGTAAATAAATAAATAAATAGATAAATAGTGGCCGGGCGTGGTGGCTCATGCCTGTAATCCCAGCACTTTGGGAGGCTGAGGCGGGTGGATCACCAGATCAGGAGTTCAAGACCAGCCTGGCCAAGATAGTGAAACCCTGTCTACTAAAAATACAAAAAATCAGCTCGGCGTGGTGGCACTCGCCTGTAGTCCCAGCTACTCAGGAGGCTGAGGCAGGAGAATCGCTTGAACCCGGGAGGTGGAGGTTGCAGTGAGCCAAGATCGCACCACTGTACTCCAGCCTGAGTGACACAGAGAGACTCCATCTCAAAATAAAATAAAATTAAAATAAATAAATAAAAAGTTATCTCAGGCCATTAATGTTGGTAGTGATTTGTTGTGTATCACAGATAACTGATATAGAGGGCTTCCTACTGTTTTTTTCCCAGTATGATAAATATAATATTTTTTGAGACAGGATCTTGCTCTGACCATCAGGCTGGAGCACAGTACCATAATCTTGGCTCACTACAGCCTCAATCTTCCAGACGCAAGCCACCTACCCACCTAAGGCTCCGAGTAGCTGGGACTACACAGGTACGAGCTACCATGCCCAGCTAATTCTTGTATGTTTGTAGAGATGGGGTCTCCCCACGTTGCCCAGGCTGGTCTCAAACCCCTGGGCTCAAGTGATCCACCTGCCTCAGCCTCCCAAAGTGCTGGGATTACAGGTGTGAGCCACTGCGCCTGGCCTAGATAAATATAACATTGTAAGGTGCCCTGTAAGTCCCTGTGTGCTCCAAACTTACCCATGCCTGCCTGTCTTCTCTTCCACCCTCCCTCCGTCCCTCCCTTCCTTTCTTCCTTCCTTCCTGAGTCTTGCTCTGTCGCCCAGGCTGGAGTGCAGTGGCACGATCTCAGCTCACTGCAACCTCTGCCTCCTGGGTTCAAGCGATTCTCCTGCCTCAGCTTTCCAAGTAGCTGGGACTACAGGTGGCTTTTTTTTTTTTTTTTTTTTTTTTGTATTTTTAGTAGAGACAGGTTTTCCCCATGTTGGCCAGGCTGGTCTCAAACTCCTGACCTCAAGTGACCCACCAGCCTCAGCCTCCCAAAGTACTGGGATTACAGGCGTGAGCCACTGTGCCCAACCATTACCCATGTCTCACTTTCTGTTCTGCTCCTCTCTAGACACTCTGGCTTTGGGTACTTTTGGCTTGTATGTTCTTTTCTGCCACAGGCCTTAGCATATGCTCTTAACCCTCTTGCTTAACCCTTATTAACACCTATTCATCCTTTAGCTCTTGGTGTTAACCTCACCATGTCAAATAACCACTACAGACTCGGTAACACCATGTGCTTTCCTCTGGACTTTGGACAGGAAGTTTGTATTTATTTAGTGGTTCTGTGATTGTCTGTCTCCTCAGCAAGATATATGAAGGTTCTGAGTCTGGTTTTGTTCACCTTTGTATCCCTGTGCCACACCATAATAGGACTCAATAGACAAATACTTGCTAAATTAATGAATGAGGTGAGTGATAAATATGGCAAATGTCTATATACAAAAGAGGTGTGACAATAAAAGAAGGGTTTTTTTGTTTGTTTTGTTTTTTTAAATCAAAGGGTTTCCAAACCATCTCTGAAGGTAATTATAGGAGGAGTGGTGTTTGTTTACTTGTTTTTAATATTTTGAGCAATGGGACAGGGTTCATTAAAATAAGTGCATAACCCTCTAGGATAACTAACTATTTAAGGAGAATCCTATTTGGGATTGATAAATTCTCGTATGTTTGTTACAGAATAACTAATCATAGTTTAGTCATATATTTTACTTACTTGTTTCCTCCACAGTCTTGCAAAATGAGTGGGAGATGATGGGGTGGAAGTACATATTAATTAGTTGACTCGGTTGGCTGCTAATCCAGTAAATGGCATGCTGCTGACTTTTCTCTTTTGGAAATTGGTTTAACTCTGCTTGCCCAGCTTTTGGATCAAGGAAGGATGAGGATGGGTAGAAGGGAGATGGGCAGGTTGTATTTAAGGAACGCAGAGCTCATCCTCCTCTGCCTTGTGATCTTTAAGGTTGTAACTTTCCACCCAGTTCTGTCCCAGTAAAATGATAACATCTTTCCTTCTCTCTGTATTCCCTCAACCTCAGACCACTCTTCACTTTACCTCTCCATCAAATCACAAAGCTTCAACCTCAGAACAGCATCTCCCACTCAGCCACAAGTTCCTTGGCATATGTGTGGGTATCCGGCGAGAGAGAAATGAGAAGTACAAGGAAGGAGTATGGCTAATATTACTTTAAATACAAACAAATAAGGGCAGATAGCTAGGTCTTTCATAGAAAGAGGAGGAACAAAATTATGAAGCCAGATTTCTGGGTTCTAAGGAATGTGGTCACTGAAGGAAGAAAACTGGGGCCTGGGGTATCTGGTGTCTTGGTCCTTAATGAGAACAGTGACTAGGAGCCTGATGCCTGGAATGAGCAATGGAGAGAAAGCTAATGCTGGGAGCTTTCTAATGTTAGGGGGCGAGAGGGCCAGGCAGATGAGACTGTGACCCTAACCTCCCAAGCCCCTGCAACTTTAGACACTGTGAGGATCAAGCTGAGGTTTATTTACAGTTCCCTGGGAAGTCTTACAGAGGAGGGGCCATCATTATTGCTTTAGGGTTATTGCCAGGAGGAAGACTGCAGTTCTCCACTGCCAGGTAGGAGGCCCTGCTCAAGGCTCAAAAGTCTATACCCAGACCTTTTATGTCAGCCCCTGGTCTCTGCCCATGACAGAGAGGCTATCACGAATTCCTGCAAAGAACAGCCCAACTGTTTTCCAAGGGCCACCCCGGCCACTTTCACCAGACTGCAGTGTAGATGTGCTATTAAATTTCCCTCTACTTTTGTCAGTGCTGTGCCACTGTAGGCCCCACCCTGACCACCCTCCTCCACCTCTGGGCTGGGAGGCAGGGTCCTGGTTTCCCAAAGATTATCATTTACTTCCCGCCAGGACCAGCCTGGCTTCCTTCGTACCGAATACCCTACGAGCCCCGTTTCCTGTGTTCCAGGTGACGTCACAACTCACTAGGTTATTACCGTTTGATGACATTTCAAGGGCCGCTTTTGAGGTACTCTGCATGTTTCTTGTATGTGGTGGGTTTTTTGTTTTCTTTTCTAGGCCTCGGGAATAAGGGGAGGAGAGTAGGGTGCGAGACCAAGTGGCAGAGAGCCGACGGCGAGTAGTTCATGCCCGGTATTTGCAAAAGGGCCTAGAAGGACTCAGCAGGGGGCGGGCGTACTACTTTCTCTCTCGACCCCACTGCAAAAGGATATGGCTTTGTTCATGCGTATCACTACTCGAAGCCGGGACTCGTTGGTGGGCGGGGCTACCCTGGCTCCGGCCGCTACGTGGAGGGATCCGGAGCGGGAGAGGCGGCTGCGGAAACGGGTCTTGGGCGGGTGCAGCAGCGCGGGGTTGGGTCGCTGCGCCCGCGACCGACTACTTCTTGGAATGCGGCTTGTTTCCCAGGAGCCCGTCTATTTCCATCACCGTCTGTGGGGTCAGCTGGCTCAGCACCTGGAGGAGAATGGGGTGGTGGCAACGGCAGCCCATGCTGGGTCACTGAGACAGGGCATGGGGTTCCAGTACGGGGGAAGCACCACAGTGGGATCAAGTGGCAAGGCAAGAGCCGCAGCTGTTACCAGTGCCTCGCTTTCCAGCTCTGGGACCTCACACCTGCAAAGTGAGGACTTTGTAGTGGGTGACCTTATAGGGCCATCCTGGGTTGGAGAGCGTGGCCTTGACTCCTGGGGAAGGGGACAGATAGGCTCTGTCTCAAAGTCCCCGGCTCACCTGTAGCGCGCCCAGGTGTTCTATCAACTGCTCCGCACTCGACACCCCCAGCAAGACAGAGCTGACACCCTCACTGCGGAGACACCACGCTGGAGCCAGAGGAGGAAAAAAAGAGAACTGATGGGGCACAGTGACCACATAGATTTCAGAAGTGTCTCTGAAGACAAGGGTCCTCCCTAGGGACAAACCAGCTTTAGGATGGGCTTGGGAGCATGTCAGGAGGAGACAGGGCCCCTGCAGGGTGCAGGGTCTCACCAATAGCAAGCTGGGCCACAGTGCACCCCAGCTGGTGAGCGACGGGGAGAAGGTCCATGACTTTGGCTTGTTGCTTCTTGCCATCTTCACTCTGCACTTTGTCCTTCAGCCACTGGTAGCCCTGGAGGCCAAGGAGAATCAGCAGAAGACCCTGCCATCACCACCACCACACCCACACAGCAGCCCCCCGTAACTCCCCCCAGAGCAGCTCACAGCCCAGCCCTGCCATCTGGAGCCCCCAGATCTCACCTTGATGGAGGCCCTGCAGGTATCTGGGACTCGCCCATCATACTTGCTAGTAATGAGACCACAGGGTAGAGGGTACCAAGTGACTGATCCAACTCCTAAGGGAAGAACACTGGGTGTCAGGAAAAGGACCTAGCCATGGATGAGGCTAAGGTAAAGGCAGGGATGAGGGCTGCAAACCAATCTTGTGGTAGAGCTCTGGCAGCTGCATCTCCACCTTCTCCCTCTGAAACAGATGGTGCTCCGCTTGTTCACACACTGGAGGAATCAGATTGAACTGTCTGGCCATGGAGTAGGCCTCCTGTGTTGGGGTTGGGGAAAAGATAGGGGTCAGAGCACTAATTCAATTTTCTTCTCTGCCTTCTGCCCCAGTGCAGTGGGCTTTGGAGTAACCACGTGAAAAGTGGGAACCAATTGTGGGACAGGGGCAAAGTGGGGTCACACACTCACCATGATTTCTGCAGCTCCCCATCGGGACGTTCCCCAGTATAGGGCCAGGCCCTGGTTAATGACATAGGTCATGGCTCGCACAATCTCTAGGCACACAGGAGAGGGAAAGCCTTACTGTCAGACTGCTGGAATCTAGGACTCCAGATTTGCAGACCTCCACCTGCCCCACCAAGGCCCCGGCATCTCTATGGAGTCATGAAAGTTAATGTCTATTCTCTGCCTCCCTTTCTGTCCACATCCTGGAGTCTCAGCCTCCACTGCGGAGTTTGGGAGGCCTTGTGAGCAGGGGCTGGCTTCCTGCTGAGGGTTTGAGGAAGTGCTCAGGTTTTGTATTTTAGATTTTTTGAGGCAGGGTCTCGCTCTGTCACTCAGGATGTAGTGCAGTGGTGCAATCATAGCTCACTGTGGCGTCAAACTCCTGGGCTTGAATGATCCTCCTGCCTCAGCCTCCTGAATAGCTGGGAGTACAAGGTACACACCACCACAGCCCGCTAATTTTAAAACATTTTTTGTACAGACAGGGTCTTGCTATGTTGCCCAGGCTATTCTCGAACTCCAGGCCCCAAGTGATCCTCCTGCCTTGGCCTCCCAACGTCCTGGGATTACAGGAATGAGCCACCGTACCCAGCAAGGAAGTGCTCAGTTTTGAAGGACTGTAAGGGTTGGGGGTGCTGCTTTTACCCTCCATAGGACAGTTGGGGTCTGAGCGATTGGCAAAGACAATGTCCACATATCCCAGCTGGAGGCGTTCCAGGGATCCTCGCAAGCCTGGAGGTGGGGTAAGGAGAAGAAGATAAGCACCTCAGCTTCAGTGTACTAAGAATTCAGCCCACCTTGGGCGGGCGCGGTGGCTCAAGCCTATAATCCTAGCACTTTGGGAGGCCGAGATGGGCAGATCACGAGGTCAGGAGATCGAGACCATCCTGGCTAACACGGTGAAACCCTGTCTCTACTAAAAAAACATACAAAAAAAAAAAAAAAAAAACTAGCTGGGCGAGGTGGCGGGTGCCTGTAGTCCCAGCTACTTGGGAGGCTGAGGCAGGAGAATGGCGTGAACCCGGGAGGCGGAGCTTGCAGTGAGCCAAGATCGCGCCACTGCACTCCAGTCTGGGCGACAGAGTGAGACTCTGTCTCAAAAAAAAAAAAAAAAAAAAGAATTCAGGCCACCAGGCACGGTGGCTCACGCCTGTAATCCCAGCACTTTGGGCGGCCAAGGTGGGCAGATCACCTGAGGTCAGGAGTTCGAGACCAGCCTGGCTAATGTGGTGAAACCCCATTTCTACTAAAAATACAAAAAATTAGCCAGGCATGGTGGCGTATGCCTGTAATCCCAGCTACTTGAGATGCTGAGGCAGGAGAATCCCTTGAACCCGGGAAGAGGAGGTTGCAGTGAGACGAGATCACGCCATTACACTCCAGCCTGGACAACAAGAGCGAAACTCCATCTCAAAAAAAAAAAAAAAAAAGAATTCAAACCTTGCCCCCTTACCATGGCTACCTAAATCCCTATTCAAAGCCTCTAGAAGTTCAGAGAATGTTCCCTACTCCTCTGGCTTCCATATCCCCTCACTTTGGGTTCCCAGCCCCTAACTCTCACCCTCAATGATGTGCTTTCGGCTTAAACCTCGCTCGGTTTCCGCCCTGTAGGAAAAGGTAAGTCAAAGATGAGATGTGACAAAGATAGGGGACCAGGGCTGGCTTGGAGCCATAAGGAAATGGGATTGCATGAGTCTTCACAGGTAGGGTGTGGACCTGGTGGAGGATAGCTGTCCCCACCCCCACCCCATACACCTTCACACATTCTTTGTAGGCCTTCTCCACAATCGCAGTGGGGCAGTCACTTACTGTCCTCCCCAAAAAATCTTGGTAGTGATGACATAGCTTGATCTCCTGGAAGAATAGAAATGGGAGAACCAGCAAGAAAAGGATTTTTGGGTGATCACATCCCCAGCAACCCCCAAAACAGTCTCACCTCCAACCTTTGCTCTTGAGGATGTTGCCTAGGGTTCTTTCAGCCCTAAAAGAAACATAAGGCGGAGCCACTGATCCCTCCCAAGCCAATCAATTCCTTCCTCTCCTCCCCACCTTTTCCTCTCTTGCAAGGTAGGATATAAACCAGGAGTCCATTTCAGCTCACAGCCCCATCCTGGACAAAATAAGAGGACTCCTGGAACTAGGGGTGTAGTTGTCTAGTTTTCATCATGTATTCAACAAATATCTGTTGTGCATTAACTATGTACCAAGCCCTGCTGTGGGTGCCAAAAAGATAGAATAGGATGAGGGGAAAGAGGCCAACTATGGTGGAGCCAGGAAGGATGCTGCCTTGTCTAGCTTCAACTATCTGGGTTGCCCTCCCCCTTCTTTGAGCCTCTGCAAAATCCCACCCATCCTCCAAAGCTCAGCTCAAATTCTGCCTCATCCATAATGTGTTCTCTGAGTGCCACAGTCTATGGTCCAGCCTTCTTGTCAGCTTCCATAGAATTGGCTACATAATTTAGCAAAAAATTATGAGCTCACTTGTGACAAGTCTTAAGTTGTCATGGTGGACTGTTACTGAAATGTTTTACCGTTGTTTAATCCTTCCTATCGCCCATTTTTGTTTCTTTAACCACTTAGACTGTGTGCACTTTTGGAGACACGTTGATTCTTCCCAGAAGCAGCACCTGCTCTGTGCTTGGCTCTGTGTGGGTACTTGGAGAAGAGCAAGACAAGTTCCATGGAAGGAGGCCTCTGACTTGAGCAGCTAATATAGCTGCATAAACCATGAATTGTGTGTCAGAAGGCAGTCCACAGTGCTTTAGGAGCTCATGGTGGGGGAGGGGGGTGACCAACTCTGGGAGTTGGGCAAAGACTTCTTGAAGGAGCGGACACTTGGGTCAAGTGTTGAAGATGAGCAGAAGTGTTTGCTCGATGGGGAAGAGGCAGGGTAGGTCATCCTAGGTTTTCCCTGCTCCTAGTGTGAAGCTATCAATGTGTGATACGGCATGATGTGTTTGAAAATTCATCTTCGTAATCCTCATGTAGTTGCACATAACTAAGGCCTCAGATATATTTGTTGGCTTTATTTAATGTAACTACACAGCATGCCCAGTAACTTCTAAGCCAGAGGGGGACTGATGTTGCGACTGTAACACCTACAATGCTTTAGGGTCCCTCCGCCAAAGGGTTGGAACTTCACGTTCTCAGAAGTCCCAGGGTTCTTTAGAGGGAAAACGAGAAGATAATCCCTGGGGTCCTCTCAGCCTTCCAAATGGAGCTTAGCTCTTTCACCCCAGTCCTTACTTTCCTGCTGCGTAGACTTCGGCGGTGTCAAACAGGTTTACACCATGCTCATAGGCTACAGTCAGCACATCCTCCGCTGTCTAGGGAGGTGAAAGAGGTGAAGATCAACTACTGCTCCTCAGTTACCTCCCTCACTGCACTCTAACCCATCACATCTCAGCCCTGGGTTCTCTAGTCTCTCCCCTCTCCCCATCCTCCAGCCTCAGATCCCTCATTCCCTGTGCTTCTTGTCCAAACCCGTATCCAGGTTAATTTCTCTTTTTTCAGGTTCCCTCACCCTCACCACCCTGATTCTATGTCCCATAACTCATACCTCATCTGAGATCTGAGAACCAAATGTGACCCAGGTACCTGAAAGAGAGAAGCCAGGCACATGAGAACTGCAGGAGGCAGACCATGAAAGAATACCCCCCTTTCCTTAATCCCTATTCTAACTCACCTAGGCCAAGACAGGATACCCGAAGACCAGACTTCCCCAAGTTCCTGCAAGATACAGAAGCAGCGGGAAGGGGTGGAGCCTCCATTATGGACCTAGATTATCAGCCCCCAGCTCCTCTCCTTCCAGACTGAGAAGCCCTCAGGTGTCTCAGTGCAAATAAACTAGACCCAGTGGGCCTATAGGATTGGGCAAGTGCTATCTCCAGAGCAGAGGTCCTAGGAATTTTGTCAAAAGGACAAGTGAACCATAAGTGACTGTTCCTCTGGAGCCACTGTCCAGAGTCTCCATTCTCTCTTATCACATTGAAGATGTGCTGTCAGGTTTGTCCTTCTTGTCTGTGTTTGAGTCATCTCTGGGATGTGTGCAGTGAGGGGCTGGGAGGAATTCTGTTTGATTGTGGTGTTTGATTGTGGCGAGTTTGTGAGACCAGGCCCTCAGGCAGAGTGCTGTGCCAAATGGCAGACGCCAGGTTGGAAGAGGTAAACTGAGTTAAGTTCAGGCATTCAGACAGGCAGGGGTCCCTGGCTAGGCTAGGCAGATGGGCCTGGAGGAAAGGCAGATTGAGGACCTGGGGGGAGGGGGGAGAGTAAGACAGAAAAGCTTGGTTCTCCCTCTCCACTCCCTCTGTTTCTATTGGCTTGTGAAGACTGTCTCTGAACCAGTGAGCCCCCCATCCTCCCAGAGCCCCCAACCCAGGTGTCAGCTCAGCTTTCCAATCAGGGCCACCATATAGAGGGGATCAGACTCTTCAGGCGACAAAGCAGGTCAGATCAGTGACCTCAGCTCACTCCCCAGCAGGAGCCCCTCCCCTACCCCCCACTTCAAGTTCTGAGCCTCTGGTCTGGCAGTCCTCTGAGATAAAGTCAGTTACATTTCAGTCTACCCAGACCCTGTCCCTCAGCATGGAGATGAAAAATGTGGTCCATCCTTCCCACAGGCCCTACTCCCCTTGCGCCCAAGAAAGGTCACAGGAGACCTAGCCTTTGGGGCAGGTGGGGGCAGTATTTGGGTCAGGCACCCCCGAGCAGGCCAGAGTGAGAAGCCGATTCCCTCCCTCCACTCCCCAGGACACGGACCCAAGGACATTCCACTGGAGGGGGCACAGCCTGGAGATCCGTGTAGCATGGAGATCCGTGCATCCCTGACCTTCCCAGGGGTAAGGAGGGAAGCTCAGGGGCATCCCCTGGGTCTGACAGGACCCAGTCAACCTTGGTAAACTTGATTCTCTGGTAGTCAGGGGTATCGACAGAGACCAAGAGAGGGACAAAGTGAGGGAGTGCCAGAGACGGGAAGAAGAGAAGGAAAGAAGGGGGACCTACTTAGAGAAGTTTGAAGGGGTCTTGGCGGCCATCTCAAGAAGCCTCAGGGGTCCCGAAAGGAAAGCGGAAGGGGTGGGCTGCCCGGCCACCCCCATACCTGTATTTCATGCCAGTGCCTCGGCCGGTGCTCTCTCGGAGGGCCCCAGCGGGCGCTGGGGGTCGGGGAACCAGTGCAGCTCGGGCCTTGGGGCCAGACCCTCCACCCCCCGGAGGATTCCCGTGCCCCGCGCCGGTCGGCCCGCCATTACCGCCCCCGGGGCCCGGCCGGGGTCCACACAGACGGTCCTCACTGCTCCGGCTGCGAAGGTTCTGCTCGGTACACGCGATTGACACCTGCATGCCGGCTGACCGGGGCGGGGGAGGGGGCTCCGAGGGGACGGGAGGGGGGAGCAGGGAAGCCCGAGGGCGGACCACCGGGGGCGTAGTGGGGTGAGCCCCGGCAGAGAGGGAAGGCTGAGGAGGCTGCGGCGGGAGCCTCCAGGCAGGATCGGCCCGCGGGGGCGGGCTGCTGGAGGTCGCGAGGTTTCCGGCGGGAGGGAAGAAACGCGGGGGGCGCCAGGAGTGGAGGTATTCAGTTACGCGGGACACAGGTGCAAGGAGTAGGAGGGGGAAATGGATGAGGGTAAAGGTCGAGGATGAGGTAAAGATCTCGGAGGATAAGGACCCAGGGGGAAGTGGGGCGGGAGAAAGATGCCACTTCAGCGCGAACCGCTGCGGGACCCGCTGGGCTCCCAGCCGCGTCGGCAGCGGGCCCAGCTCATCAGCATGCAGGCACCGCCTCCTCATCTGCATAGAGCCGCCCGCCTCGCGGCCAAACCTGCCGGCCATCTGCATAAGCCCCGCCTGCCGAAGGCTCCGCAGCTTGAATATTTTCTGAGCGGAATCCGGGAGGGTGGCTCCTGCACCATCTGGGACCCAAGGGCTGTCAGGCTTCCCCAGGCCCAGTGGTTCTCAATCGGGAGGGACTGTGTCTCCCAGGGGACTTTTGGCAAGGTTTGGAGATATTTTTGATTTCATGCCTGTGCTATCAGCATCTAGTGAGTGGTAGCCAGGGATGCTGCGAAAATCCTACAAAGCACAGGACGGTCCCCACAATGAAGAATTATCCAGCCCAAAGCATCAATATTCCCACAGTTGAGAAGCCCATCCGCAAAGCCACTTCGTAGTCCTCAAGGATGTGTGGCTGCCCTACTTTCCGCCTTCATGCATGGGGCAGGACTGAGAGGGCCCTCAAACCAACACGCTCAGGCCGCAGAGAGTGGCAAAAAGTTTATTCTGTGCTTCTCGCAGCATCAGGTCGGGGATAAAACTGGAGAGCGGGCCTGGTGTGGAGGTGGAGGGACTCTGTGGGCTTCATTCTGGTAGGAGGAGAGCATCAGGGCAGGCCTTTACGCTGTTGCTCTGGGTGGGGGGTGGGGGTGCGGGGGCTTACAGTGGGGGCCCTTAAGTGGCACAGGTTCGGAAGGGCCCCAGGCAGACATGAATTCTCCTGAGACATGAGGAAGGTTGCTTCAGCCAGCCCGGGCGGAGAAGAAGGGCAGAGAGCGAACATAGGAGTCCAGTCGGGAGCGGAAGAGCTCACTTTGCACAGTTTGACCCAGCGGGCACAGGGGATTCTTCACCACCAGCTCCACATACAGCTATAGAAAGGGAAGATGTTAGAGCCAGGCTTTGGATACTTGTGGTTTTTAGCCCCAAACCTTGTATAACCTCAGGGGTGTGTAAATGCACAAGGAAGAAGGGCTGGAAGACAAGCCCTCTCTGATGAGAAAGTGGTGGTGGGCGTTAAGAACCTAAGGGCCCCTGAGAAAACTCTTGAGTTCAGCAATCATATAGTAGGATTAGGGCAGGGAAGATGAGGGAGTCTTGGGGTTCTGATGAACTCTGTGGTATGGGTCCCCGGGGCTAGCACTGACCGCACTGTAGATGTGATGCAGCACATCTCGGATGGGTCCCACGCCCAAGTCAGTATTCATGACAACTTTGATCCCAGTGGGCGTCTCGTAGTAATGGAGTTTGTAACGGCTAGTTTGGAAGGCCAGGAAGCCATCCTTCCTGCAGAGATGAGGAGGGTGTTAAAGAATGGGAGCAGAATCTCTCCCAAAGAGATACTTTTGATCCCCTCAAAGGTCGACGCCCTCTTCATCTAAACATATCCTTTGTAGAAGCCTGGTTGAGTAAATACATCACCCATCCTCACCCCTCAATTTAGCCTCCACCAACCTCTCTACTTTCAGACCCTCCCCACCGCCACTCCTGCCAGCTCCAGCACTCTCGCTCCGGACTCAGCCTCTCTAAGTACCCTTTCCCCCTCTGGAGGCCAATGCTCCTTCCACTTCAGAAAGTTTCCCCCATCCCCAAATTCCCAAGGCTAGCCTTCCTCCCAGCATCTTTTCTGACTCGGCGTACATGTCTAGCGGGGACATCTTGCTGACAAACGAGCGGATAGAGAAGAGCATCCCGTACATCAGCTTATACTCCTGGAGGGAGAGGGGCAGAGTTAGCTCTCGGTGGATGCGGGAGACGGGGTGGGGGCTGGGAATGAGCTGGGGTTTGGAGAGGAGGGTTGGGACTATAGATGTTTGGAGATGAGAGGTCACCCGGGCTGCACCGGGGCCCTCTCGTCACCTCCTCCTTGGGAATCCCTGCTTGCTTCTTGCGGTGCCATTCGCTGTAGTGCAGACACACTCCATTCCGGTCAAACAGGTACAGGTTGTGGACAGTCATCTGCAGGGCAGGGAATGTGAGCCTCGCTCCGGAACGGCCCCCACTCCGTGGGCTCAGGTTCCCGGACCCACAGCCTTCCAACCGGGTGGGGTCCGGGGACCCCACCCCCACCCCCGGACTCACCGGAACTGCTCCGAGTGCCTGTCAGGAGTTACTTCCGGCTTCCACGGAGCTCCGCCCCTTGGGGGGTTCTCACCCAGCGGCGCCGGGGAATTAACTCCGCTCCAAAGCCACTCGTCAGACTCCGCCTCCCTCCCTTAGCCAATCTGTGGCCACCGGAGCCGCGCACGCGCGGCCAGGCGCTCGGAATACAATAGTTATGTGAGCGTCTGCGAGCGTGGTCTCGCGGGCGGGTGACGTCATCGAGGCCAGAGAGGAGGAGCCGTGGACAGTGGGCGGGAGGCTGCCAACGGTTTTGAGCGTAAAGGGAGGCGCGAGAGGGGGATCTCAGGGGAGGAGGCCAATCGCTTGCCCCCCACTTTGGCAAACTGGGGGCTGAGGACTGGAAGGGTGGAGAGTAGGCGGAATCAGGTGGTCGTCGGGGTAGAAGATCTCGGGCTAGGCTTGAGGGCGGCGTGCTTTTTAGGGACGACTTAGGGCGTGACTGAGGGTTCATAAAGTTTCTTTTGGGGTGGTCGGGAGGGAGAGATTCTAGGGAGCAAGGAAGCTTGCTATGGCTTTCTTGCCAGGAGGGGTCGGAGGGCAAGTACAAGGGAGCTGACCCTGGGTAGAACGGGTGAAGAGGTGGGGGAGCGTGAGGTTCCTCCCTCTCTTGAGACTGGAGCCAGTTGAGGGACAAGTAGGGAAGGGGGACAGAAAATGGGCCCCTAGTGGATTTGGGTCCGTTTCCGTTGGGACGTTTTGGGCGTGAGAACTTAAGAGCTCAGTTGACCGGGGATAGCCTGTTCCGGAGTTGATGTGCAGCTTCCAGCACTCGTAGCTGGGAAGAGGAGCTTCAGCGGCGCTGTTGTCCCACAGTAGGTCTTCTGTCCGCACCCCCTCTGCGCTGCACCGTCTTAACACTGTTCCCAGGAGCTGGGGAAAGGGATGCTTTTGCCCACTCCCATGGGCCCTGGAACTGGTGGAAACCTTTCCTCTAACCATAAAGCCTCGATGCCCTTAATTCACCAAGGATCCTTGGCGTGGAGTCTTCCTCCCTTCACCCAAATCTTTCTCCGTGAACTTTTCCTCCTGGACTTTGCTACAGCAGAACCTCCCAGCTCTGTGCTGTCTCCGGTTGTCTCTTCCCTGTATTCATGGCAACATCAGCTGACAGCCCCAGTTCACCCCTCGGGGCGGAGGATCTCCTGAGTGATTCCTCAGAACCCCCTGGGCTCAACCAAGTGTCGTCTGAAGTGACCTCCCAGCTCTATGCTTCTTTGCGCCTCAGCCGGCAGGCGGAGGCCCGAGCCCAACTGTATTTACCCACCACCTCCCCGCCTCATGAAGGGTTAGACGACTTAGCCCAAGAATTGAGTCGAAGCTTGTCAGTCGGATTGGAAAACAACTTGAAGAAAAAGGTGAGGGAAGTGTGTCTTGGAGACCACTGTGGCACCAGACACCAGAGAGTCTTGGGATTGGGGTTGGTAAAAATAAAAAACTTTGATGAGATTTGAACTCTTCTTGTTGGATTTCATATTCCCTTTAACTGCATAGGCAGTCATGCTTATGAGGGAGGGAGTGACCTGGGACACCATAATTTGAAAATTATGGAACTTCCTAGTGTTTTTTGTGAGAGACATCTCTGCTCCGAGTAGATAGAGCAAACCTATGGGGTAGGTTGGTGAGCTGTTTCCTGTGTACTTGGAATGGGGAAGGTTTCTTGATCCCAAGAGAGAACTAGGGACTTAGGATAGCGGCTCAGATCCTTCCAGCTCAACACTATTTTGATAGTATGGTTCCAACTCTGGCAGGTACATCATTAAGACGTAGTTTAGTCAACTACAACATGTAACAGAGAAGATAGTTATTAGTATTGTGTAGAAAAGGTGTTATAGTCAATTTGCAGTCTGGTTAGGTCTTCCAGAGTTTGGAAATAATAGCCATAAGCCACACAGTCCTTACATTTGTTCTTGAATTGGCAAGAATCTCCACAATTCTTTTTTTTTTTTTTTTTTTTTTGAGACGGAGTCTTGCTCTGTCGCCCAGGCTGGAGTGCAGTGGCGCAATCTCGGCTCACTGCAAGCTCCGCCTCCCGGGTTCACGCCATTCTCCTGCCTCAGCCTCCCGAGTAGCTGGGACTACAGGCGCCCGCCACTGCGCCCGGCTAATTTTTTCTATTTTTAGTAGAGACGGGGTTTCACCATGGTCTCGATCTCCTGACCTTGTGATCCGCCCGCCTCAGCCTCCCAAAGTGCTGGGATTACAGGCGTGAGCCACCGCGCCCGGCCGAATCTCCACAATTCTTGCCTTACACCTCCTCAGTTATTTTATTTACATTCTCTTTCTGGCTTCTATAGTGTTTGAATTTCTGACTCAAGGTTAGGACATCCCTTATTGTATCTGTTTGGTTTTTCTTGTTTTCCAAAGTGCTGGAGTGAAAATTCTACCCTGGCAATAGGTAGGAGACAGATAACACAGGTTGCATCTGATTTCCGTGTGGCTTTTTTTCTAGGATGGTTCTAAGCATATCTTTGAGATGGAAAGTGTTCGGGGTCAGCTCCAGACCATGCTCCAAACCTCACGTGATACAGCTTATCGTGAGTAAGCCCCTTCCCTAGAACTATGAAGGAGAACCTAGATTTAAGGGGTGGGAGAAAGTGGACAGAGGAAGCAGACAGGAAAACCCAAGCAGGAAAACCTCTGAGCCAGAGATTTCAGGAGAAAAGTCTCCCTTTCTTTGGGAGGGGGGGTGAAGGAGGGAACTGGAAAGGAAGGCCTTTTCTTCAAGTGGCCCGTTTTTGTCATTACCTGACTGTGGCTTTGGGGTCCCTCTGGCTGCCTGCAGGGGATCCCCTCATTCCTGGCGCTGGCTCAGAGAGACGGGAAGAGGACTCCTTTGACAGTGATAGCACAGCCACCTTGCTCAAGTGAGTTCCCCTTGGGGTTCTCCTAGCTTGTTTGCTTTCTTGGAAATCCAAGTGTTTTGTTCCTTATTTCTCCCTTTATTGCTTTTGTACCTCTTAAGAACCCAAGAGGCTTATCACTTAGCTTTCAGTTTTCATCCTTTTTCTACTGTCTCCTACCCACTTTACTCCTTCAGGAACACGGATATTTGCTGCCTGGTACCCGGTTTTCTCTTAACCTCCAGTCGTTCTTCCCCTCTAAAGAGTTAGCTTGTTTCTGCTGAAAACTTTAAGCGAATCCCAGACCTGTGTGTTATTTATGGCACTGTGGTTATATAGCTTTATGACTTTGGACAAGTCTCTTGCCCTCTCTGGGTCTCAGTTTCCTCATCTGTAGAATATCACAGTTGGACAAGTGGATTCCAAAAGCTTTCCCAGCCCTAACATTCTCTCCCTGATTTGCTCAGCACCCGGCCCCTGCAAGACTTGTCTCCATCTAGCTCAGCCCAAGCCCTGGAGGAGCTGTTTCCCCGCTACACCAGCCTTCGGCCAGGGCCTCCACTCAATCCCCCAGATTGTCAGGGGCTGAGAGATGCATTGGATTCAGAGCATACCCGCCGCAAGGTAAGATGAAAAGGCTTCCTTTTGAGAGCAGCAAAGATTAGAAAGAGGGCATCCAAGTGTTGAAAAGGGCTGAGGATGAAGAGCCTGAAAGCTGGGACTTAACTCAAATGTTTTCCTGAGGAAGTTTTTGACCATCCAACTAATATGGCACCACCTCCCTTCCAAGTAGTCAGTCAGATCGCCCTCTTATTTCCTTCATATAGCTTATCGTTCTGATATATCTTATCGTTCTGATATATCTTGTTTTTTTCTCGTCTCTAAAATTTGAGGGTCCATATCTTGTTTGTGTTAGTACTGGCTGCCTAAGGTCTAGAATATACATAACACAGAAACACTCAGTGTTTGTTGAGTGGACACAAACTCTGCTAGCTTGTGCATAGGATTTACAGCTGCTGGTGATAGACTGAGCCTTTATCTCTGTGAGCCTCTGCCTTAGTGTCTGAAGGGGACAGAGAAATAGACAAAGCAGAGGAAAGTCAAAATCCTTGGTTGCCATTTTTGGAAGCCTCTCCTTCTCTATGTTAAACCCCTTGGCATGAATGAAAGGCTTTCCCCTTTATCCTTGCTGTGTTTACTCATTGTGTCCAGTGAGCTTCTGAAGGTAGGAGTAACTTTGCACATTTTGCTGTGTGGGCTGCTGCACCTCTGCCAAAAGGTTTATGGGATTTTTACTCAGGAGATCCAGGAAAAGGAGGAGCCTGGAATCTAAGCATTTATCTCCTGAAAAGGTACAGAAACATGTTGGAGATCTTGAGCCTCAAGGTGCTTCCTTCAGAATTTTCCTGATTCTCCCTCTCCAAAACTATTCTGTTCTTGGGACCCAGGCTTCTTGGTGCCAGCCCATTCTCCCACTAGAGGAGCTGGAAAGTTTGGTGCTGTGGTCATACGAAAGATGGGCAACACCCAGACTCCTCACCCTTTTCCCCAGCATTGTGAGCGCCATATTCAGAGCCTGCAGACCCGAGTGTTAGAGCTACAGCAACAATTAGCCGTGGCTGTGGCTGCTGACCGCAAGAAAGATACCATGATTGAGCAACTAGACAAGGTACCAGGGTAGCAAAATGTGGGTGGGTCTCGCCATGAAGAGCATTAAGGAATAATAAACAAGGGGGTGGCCAACCAATGTTTCTTGGCGCATGCTGAGAGCTGGGCAAGGGGTTGGTTTGCTGACTGTTGGGAGAAGATGGCTGTTGACCCCACCCCTGTGGGTAAAAAGAGGACAAAAAAGTTATTTTGAAATTCCATTTTACTTGCCCTACCTAAGACCCTGGCCCGTGTGGTGGAAGGCTGGAACCGGCATGAGGCTGAGCGGACAGAGGTTCTCAGGGGACTTCAAGAGGAACGCCAGGCAGCAGAGCTCACCAGAAGCAAGCAGCAGGAGGTGAGCACCCTGGAGTGTATGGCATTAGAACCTGAGTCACAGATCTTTAGATGGAAAGGGGCAGAAATAGCTCTGGAATTAGGGTTCCCAACAGATTGACCTCAGTCTTGTAGTGGCTGTCCTGACATTTCTTCTCATCCTTCCTTTCTTCTCCTTTAACCGTTTCTGCTGTCCAACTTGCATCATCAATGACTTCTTGATTTTTCCCACACCATGTAGTCTTCTATCTGGCCTCTTAGTCATTTAGTTAACTCTGAAGTTTCAAGTTTACATTGTCAATGCTTTATAAAATATAGCACACACAGATTTCCCACAGTTCCTCTGCCCTGTATTCCTCTCTTCCTGAAAGACAGTAACCCGCCTGGAACAAAGCCTTTCTGAGGCCATGGAGGCCCTGAATCGTGAGCAGGAAAGTGCCAGACTGCAGCAACGGGAAAGAGAGACATTGGTGAGAAGATTGGACTGGGTTAATTCCATTGGAAGCTGTTAATTACTTCTAGAGAGCTATGGGCTATTCGTGGATTGTGGGAGATTATAATTTGAGTTGCATCAGAGCACTGTTTCCCAAAGTGTGTTCCTTAGAACAGTAATTCAGCTAGATATTCTATTAAAAAAAAAAAAAAAAGGCTCTGCTACCAAGTCGGTTTGAGAAACTCTGCAAATTGTATCCTCATTAGAACATTAGCGTCATCTGAGGAATTATTTTAAAATATAGGCCAGGCACGGTGGCTCATGCCTGTAATCCCAGCACTTTGGGAGGCCAAGGCGGGTGGATCATGAGGTCAGGAGTTCGAGACCAGCCTGGCCAGCATGGTGAAACCCCGTCTCTACTAAAAATACAAAAAATTAGCTGGGCATGGTGGTGCATGCCTGTAGTCCCAGCTACTTGGGAGGCTGAGGCAGGAGAATTGCTTGAACCCAGCAGACAGAGGTTGCAGTGAGCTGAGATCACGCCACTGCTCTCCAGTCTGGGTGACAGAGTGAGACTCTATCTCAAAAAAATAAAATAAAGATTTCTGGGACTCACCCGCAGATGTTTTGATTCAGTAGATATGTGGTGGAACCCAAATATTTTCAGAAATTTCCTGGATGATTTTTTTCAATCTGGTTTGGGAACTCTGTAGGGCATGGCCAAAAAAGGTATGGAATTGACTAGCTCAAGTTTCTTTTCTTTTCTTTTTTTTGAGACAGGGTCTCGCTCTGTTGTCCAGGCTGGAGTGCAGTGGTGCAATCGCAACTCACTGCAGCATCTGCCTCCTGGGTTCAAGCGATTCTCCCACCTTAGCCTCCCAAGTAGCTGGGACTACAGGTGCATGCCACCATACCCCGCTAATTTTTGTATTTTTTTGGTAGAGACGGGGTTTCACCACAGTGGCCAGGCTGGTCTCAAACTCCTGACCTCAAGCGATCTGCCCTCCTTGGCCTTCCAAAGTGCTGGGATTACAGATGTGAACCACCATACCCAGCCATTTCACTCAAATCTCTTAGAGCTGAAATGATAAGGTGATTAGCCATATGAATTAGTAGCCAGGTTTGGAACTTGTTGCATGCATAATGCATGCTTGGTACATATATGCTGGTACTTGTAGTCTTAACAGGCTATATATATCTGACAGTCCTGATGATGGATGATGGTTCATGATTGTAGGCTGGATATTCTAGTCTTAGTGGAATTTCTTTTGATGATGATGGTGGTAACTATTGTGTATTGAGTACTTACTATGTGCCTGATGCTGTGCTAAATGCTTTCTGTATGCTTTTTACTTTAATGCTCAGAAGGCAGACCTGTTATAACCTCTAGTTTACAGATAAGGATGTGTGCCTAAGAACACACAGTAAATTCCAGAAGCAGGATTCACACCTGAGATTTGAACCGAGGTCTACTTGGCTCTGGAACAGCTGCTCTTATCTATTATAGTCCTATGAGCTTGTCAACTATTGTGTTTTGTTTGTTGGTTGGTTGGTTTGTTTTAAGATGGAATCTCGCTCTGTTGCCCAGGCTGGAGTTCAGTGGCACAATCTTGGCTCACTGCAACCTCCGCCTCCCAGGTTCAAGCAATTCTCCTGCCTCAGCCTCCCAAGTATCTGGCAATACAGGTGTGCATCACCATGCCCAGCTAATTTTTGTATTTTTAGTAGAGACATGGTTGGCCAGGCTGGTCTCGAACTCCTGACCTCAGATGTTCTGCCTGCCTCGGCCTCCCAAAGTGCTGGGATTACAGACATGAGCCACTGCGCCTGTCAACTCTTGTGGGGTTTTTTAGGTTTTATTTGAGATGGAGTCTTGCTCTGTCACCCAGGCTGGAGTGCAGTTGTGTGATCTCAGCTCACTGCAACCTCCACCTCCCATGTTAGAGTGATTCTCCTGCCTTAGCCTCCCAAGTAGCTGGAATTACAGGCGCCCACCACCACCACGCCCAGCTAATTGTTGTATTTTTAGTAGAAACGGGATTTCACCATGTTGGACCAGGCTGGTCTCAAACTCCTGACCTCAGGTAATCTGCCTGCCTTGGCCTCCCAAAGTGCTGGGATTACAAGTGTGAGCCATCGTGCCCAGCCTAATTATTGTGTTTTTAATGAGCATAATTCTCAGCAGGCACCTTGTTTGAGGGTCAGAGGGCAGATTGCTGGTCTCTGAAGAGCCTACTAAGGAGCTTGGTTTTCTTCTGTGGCTGCAGGAGGAGGAAAGGCAAGCTCTGACCCTGAGCTTGGAGGCAGAACAGCAGCGGTGCTGTGCCCTGCAGGAAGAGCGGGATGCAGCTCGGGCTGGGCAACTGAGTGAGCATCGTGAGTTAGAGACTCTTCGGGCTGCCATAGAAGAAGAACGGCAGACCTGGGCCCAGCAAGAGCACCAGCTTAAGGAACACTACCAGGCGCTGCAGGAGGAGAACCAGGCTCAGTTGGAAAGGGAGAAGGTAAAAGTGGCAGTTGGAAGAGTTGAGGAACTAGGGAATAGATGAAGGGCAAAATGATTGAATGGGATGGAATGTTAGAATATGCGGGATATATATAGGCAGGAATGGAGAGTAGAGAGCCACGTGTGGGAGACAAAGTTGAGAGTATAGGGCCAGCAGGAAGGGCTGGGGGTTTTGAATACACGAAAGGCCAAAGACTGAAATTCAACAGGGATGGGGAAATAAGACAAATGGGAGGAGAAGGGGAAGCTTGGGTTTTAGGGTTTGGGAGGATGAACTGGGGAGTGGAGGTAACCAGGAGATAGGAAATGACATATGTATGTACGTTTGATTTGTCTTTCATAGGAGAAGAGCCAGAGGGAAGCCCAGGCCGCCTGGGAGGCCCAGCACCAGTTGGTGCTGGTGCAGTCTGAGGTGCGGCGGCTGGAAGGAGAGCTGGATACAGCTCGGAGAGAGAGAGACGCCCTGCAGCTGGAAATGAGCTTGGTGCAGGTCAGAAGGCAGAGGGTTCTTGAGGTTTTGTTCTGCGAGAAGTAGATCTGAGGCAGAGGGACCCCTCAGGAGTTGTGGCAGACACTCCCAGTTCAGGGATTTGGGGTTTAATTCCATCAACAGTTTCTTTTTTTTTTTTTTTTTTTTTTGAGACGGAGTCTCGCTGTGTTGCCCAGGCTGGGGTGCAGTGGCGCGATCTCGGCTCACTGCAAGCTCCGCCTCCTGGGTTCACGCCATTCTCCTGCCTCAGCCTCCGAGTAGCTGGGACTACAGGCGCCCGCCACCACGCCCGGCTAGTTTTTTGTATTTTTAGTAGAGACGGGGTTTCACCATCTTAGCCAGGGATGGTCTCGATCTCCTGACCTCGTGATCCACCCTCCTCGGCCTCCCAAAGTGCTGGGATTACAGGCTTGAGCCACCGCGCCTGGCCTATCAACAGTTTCTATGTAGTATTTTGGGTAGTTTTCTGTCCTAAACTCAGAGCCATTTCTCACTGAGTAACCATTTCCCACAATATGTCAGACTGACCTAGTGTTACTTTTAGGAGTAAATAGATTTAAATCTATGAAAGATACCTTATGTTATTTTAAGAGATGACACCACACTTAGTGGGTTGACGGAGCAGGTGAAAGTTTTTGTCAGAGACTTGATTCCAATCGTAACAATATGCTTTGTAATTCTCTTTACTTGAATAACTTGTATTAATTTCTCTGAGTAGGTCAGGGACCCAGGAGGGCAATGATTTTTTAATTTACTTATGAAACTTCCATAACAGCACATGACCTGGCGCAGAATTGTACTCAAAAATTGTTTGTCAAATATAATTACACTTTGAAAAACAGTTTTCATCTAGCTAACATACTGAATTTTAAATTCAAACTAGCCAGACTCTTGCTGTGGAATAGAACAGGAGATGGCAAACTTTTTCTGTAAAGGTCCAGACAGTAAATATTTTTAGCTTTGTGGGTTGTATGGTCTCAGCTGCAACTACCCAGCTCTGCTGTTATACCACAGAAGTAGCTACAAACTGTACGTAAACAAATGGGCACAGCTGTGTTCTAGTACAACTTATATAAACAGGCCATGGAGGGCTGAATTGGGCTGTAGTTTGCTGATCTACAGGATACAGGAAAGGATTGGAGAGAGCTGTGTTCTGGCCCATGGTGGAGACACAGCATTGAAGAGGAAAGAGTACTGCATTAGGACTTAGGGCACTTATTTCGACTTCTAGCTAGAATTTTGACCCTTACGGGCCTTGGTTTTTATGTATAAAATGTGTGTTAAGGACAAATGGATGAATTTTCCAGGTGCAAGCCATTCTAAGAGGCTATGTTCCTTATAAATGGTTAACTTAAGGAGGTACCAGTGAGGCCGGCATTTGAGAACCATACTACTTTGGCCCGGTGTGGTGGCTCATGCCTGTAATCCCAACACTGTGGGAGGCCAAGGCGGGCAGATCACTTGAGCTCAGGAGTTTGAGACCAGCCTGGCCAACATGGTGAAACCCCATCTCTACTAAAAATACAAAAATTAGCCAGGTGTGTGGCACGTACCTGTAGTCCCGGCTACTAAGAAGGCTGAGGCAGGAGAATCGCTTGAACCCGGGAGGCGGAGGTTGCAGTGAGCCCAGATTGCGCCACTGTGCTCCAGCCTGGGCAACAGAGTGAGACTTCATCTCAAAAAATAAAAAAAAAAAAGAATTGACCTAGGGCGTCAGGTGTTACAATGAGATCACATGCAATAAAGACTAAGAAAGCAGCCGGGTGTGGTGGCTCGCACCTGGAATTCCAGCACTTTGGGAGGCTGAGGCAGGCAGATTGCTTGAGCCCAGGAGTTCAAGACCAATCTGGGCACAACATGGCAGTACCTAAACTCTGCTAAAAACACAAAAAATTAGCCGGGTATAGTGACATGCACCTATAGACCTGTAGTCCCAGCTACTCGGGAGGCTGAGGTGGGAGGATCAACTGAACCCTGGAAGTAGAGGCTGCAGTGAGCCGCGATCACACCACTGCACTGCAGCCTGGGTGACAGGAGTGAGACCAAGTCTCAAAAAAAAAAAAGACAGGGCCAGGTGTGGTGGCTCATGCCTGTAATCCCAGCACTTTGGGAAGCTGAAGTGGGAGGATTGCTTGAGTCCAGGAATTTGAGACCAGCCTGGGCAACATAGTGAGACCCCATCTCTACAAAAAATAAAAAGATTAGCTGTGCGTGGTGTGACACGAGCTTGTAGTCCCAGCTACTCTGGAGGCTGAGGTGGGAGGATCGCTTGAGTCTGGGAGGTCAAGACTGCAGTGAGCCATAATCACACCACTGCACTTTAGGCTGAGCAACAGAGCAAGACCCTTGCTCAAAAGTAGGGGCTGAGAAATAACCACTATTTGGATTTGGAAATTGAGTTCTTTGGGCCATGCGCGGTGGCTCACACCTGTAATCTCAGCACTTTGGGAGGCCGAGATGGGCAGATCATGAGGTCAGGAGATTGAGACCATCCTGGCTAACGCGGTAAAACCCCGTCTCTACTAAAAATACAAAAAATTAGCCAGGCCTGGTGGCATACACCTGTAGTTGCAGCTACTCAGGAGGCTGAGGCAGGAGAATTGCTTGAACCTGGGAGGCAGAGGTTGCAGTGAGCTGAGATCACGCCGCTGCACTCCAGCCTGGGTGACAGAGCAGAACTCCGTTTCAAAAAAAAAGAAAAGAAAAGAAAAGAAAAATTGAATTCTTTATAGTAAAGTACTATACGTGGAAATCAGATTTTAGTGAGTTGAAGGACTGTGCCTGAGAAAATGGAGACACTTACAGGTTGACTGCTTAAGGAGGAAGAGGCACTGACATTTATTGAATGCCTACTGGCTTTCAGGTACTCTACTCAGGGTATGTTATCTCAGACACAGAATAGATTTGATTGCTCTATCGAACATTCATTTTAGCTAAGAAATTTATGTCTTTCACCCAAAGTCATTTTCACTTTGATGTATGTTTAAAGTGTGAATATCTCATGGTTTAATAAGGAAAGGGAACCTCTTTCACTCCTTGAGGCAAAATTATTGTTCTTCATCTCATACGAGGGGAAAGTTGGTACTGGATTTTGTCTACATTATATCCGCCATCCTCTTGTAAGCCCAAACAGATTTGGGCCGTTATCCCACCTTCCTTCACTCCCAGGCCCGGTATGAAAGCCAGCGGATCCAGCTGGAGTCAGAGCTGGCTGTGCAGCTGGAGCAGCGGGTGACAGAGCGGCTGGCGCAGGCTCAGGAGAGCAGCCTACGGCAAGCAGCCTCCCTCAGGGAACATCACAGGTACATGGGACTCACTGGGTGTCACTTCTCTCAGCCACAGCAGGTATCGTTAGTGCCAGGCCCATGTTCCCTTCAATCCCTTTGCCATGGTCCAGCACTGTGACTCCCAGGGTGCGCTAACTCCCATCAGCCTGGCCCTGAGTCTCTCTTGGGAGGGCTGCCTTCATGCATTCATGGAGAGCCAGAAGTGCCTGGGAATTTTCATCCCACAGGGAGTAGCCCTTAACCAAGAACTGATGGGTGCAGAATGATAGATGGTCCAGCTCCTTTGCTGAGACAGTGCTGAGGTATGACCTGCGCTGTCTCCGGAGCTGCTCTGTCGGACTGAGCCTCCTCCCAGCCCGGCCTCACTTCTCACCCCCATTCAGCTGCCAAGATTTTCTAGAAATGCTCCCAAAATAAATTTATTTAAGTCTCTGCTTCTGAGGAACCCATCCTAAGACCCCAGCTTTGCCCTTGCTGCTTCCTGTGCCATGGCCAGGCTAGTTGACTGGCTATCTGGGTCACTGTCACATGCACACATGATGTCTTTTTCTCAGTTGGTCACTTCTTCTGTCTCCAGTCCCAGTCCTCTCTCCTAC
Organism: Theropithecus gelada; assembly: GCF_003255815.1. Taxonomy (NCBI): domain Eukaryota; kingdom Metazoa; phylum Chordata; class Mammalia; order Primates; family Cercopithecidae; genus Theropithecus; species Theropithecus gelada. Next base: position 64,244,124 of record NC_037684.1, read on the forward strand.
CTGTGCCCTGCAGGAAGCAGCTGCAGGACCTGAGTGGACAGCACCAGCAGGAGCTGGCCAGTCAGCTAGCTCAGTTCAAGGTGGAAATGGCAGAGCGAGAGGAGCGACAACAGCAGGTGGCTGAGGACTACGAGCTCAGGTCCTGGTCCCCAGAGTGCCCCTTTCAGGCCCTAGCCCCTTTCTCATGGGTAGAGTCCAAACTGAGAATGCTAAAGAGCTGCTCCCTTGATTGATCTGTCCTCTACATGGGCCTCAGCTCCTTTCAGAATGTCAGATGTCCGACATTCCTTTCTGGCTCTTTTTAGCCCCCAAGTCTCTGCTTCCTTAAAGGCCCTGAGTCACTTCTTCTCTCTTTTCTTCAGACTGGCCCGGGAGCAAGCGCGAGTGCGCGAACTGCAGAGTGGGAACCAGCAGCTGGAGGAGCAGCGGGTGGAGCTGGTGGAAAGACTGCAGGCCATGCTGCAGACCCACTGGGATGAGGCCAACCAGCTGCTCAGCACCACTCTCCCACCGCCCAACCCTTCAGTAAGCATTGCCCCTTGAGCTAAGCTTCTCCATGGCGTTCTGTTTTTATTTTTATTTTTGAGGCAGGGTCTCACTCTGTTGCTCAGGCTGGAGTGTACTGGTGCGATCATAGCTCACTGCAGCCTCGAACTCCTGGGCTCAGGTGATCCTCCCACCTCTAACTGCCAAAGTGCTGGGATTCCAGGCATAAGCTACCATGCCCAGCAAGAACTATGTTCTAGATTCCTTCTTTGGAAATCTAGCTCCCTCCCAAGGGAAGTACTAAGTTCAGCTCCTAAGGCCTATATCAGGGGAAAAAAATCAGTGGACTTTACAAATAATAACTGCCTCAGCAAAATAAATCCTTTTTTCCATGGCCATAGCTTACTCAGACTGGCCCCATTCTATTGGGCATAACTCTAGTCTCCCAGTCCCAAGAGGGGACAAATGATATGTGGTACTAGTTTTGTGGAGGGACAGCTGAATTAATTATGATGGAAGGGCCAAAAATTGTTGCCAAGTCCTGCCCCAGAGTAGAGTAGGGAGTCTCACTTCCTAGCCCTTCATATGTTGGTACTTCCCACTTCCTTCTTTTAATTATGAAATTGTAGCAGGTGTGGTGGTGCACCTATAATCTCAGCTATATGGGAGGCTAAAGCAGAAGGATCACTTGAGCTCAGGAGTTCAAGACTAGCCTAGGCAACATAGTGAGACCTCATCTCAAGGAAAAAGAAGAAAACATTAGGATATTTTAATTTTAATTTTATTTATTTATATATTATTTATTTATTTGAAACAAGGTCTCACTCTGTTGCCCAGGCTGGGCTCAAGCAATCCTCCCTCCTCTGCTTCCCGAGTAGCTGGGACTACACACACGTGCCATTGCCCCCAGCTAATTTTTAAATCTTTTGTAGAGATGGAGTCTCTCTGTGTTGCCAAGGCTAGTTCAAACCCCTAGCCTCAAACGATCCTCCCAAAGTGTTGGGATTACGGATGTGAGCCACTGCACCCGGAAATTTATAATCTTACTAAAGTGTTTGTACCATGTCTTACCTCTTTAAACCTGCTGTGCTTTGACCCTTCTTTCTGCCTTTCTCCTGGTTAGGCTCCTCCTGCTGGACCCTCCAGCCCCGGGCCTCAGGAACCAGAGAAGGAGGAGAGGAGGGTCTGGACTATGCCTCCTGTGGCTGTGGCCCTGAAGCCTGTATTGCAGCAGAGCCGGGAAGCAAGGGACGAGCTACCTGGAGCACCTCCTGTTCTTTGCAGTTCCTCCTCAGATCTTAGCCTCCTGTTGGGCCCCTCTTTTCAGAGCCAACATTCTTTCCAACCCCTGGAGCCCAAACCAGACCTCACTCCATCCACAGGTAACGGGGACAGAAGTCACTGGGGTTCCCCTTCTGTGCATGAATTGGCTCCCTCTTTCGTACCTTGCTTTCTCTCTGGTACTTGAGCATTTAGTTTCCCAGATGCCTTTAGTGATCACAAGTTGCAAAAAGGAGCAGAAATCTGCTCACGTTGGTCCACATAAAGGAACTGAGATCTCATGGAAATGTGGCGTCGCTGGACTTAATGAGAACTGGAGTTGGGAACAGGGGCACTATCAGGAACTGAGGCAGCTAGCTGGCCCTTTTCTGTGGGCCTGCATAGTCTCCTGGGTCCGCCTCTCCTGCACATCTGCTCTTTTTTCTTGCTAGACCAGCATCCAAGGTTCTCGCCCCTCATAACTTCAGTTTACACATGAGTTTGACCAGCTGTGGCTGTGATACTGACTCTAGCTGAGCCCCTAGACATTTAGAGAGACACTGGTGTCTCAGTTTTTTAGGTCCAGTTTAGAGGCCATCTGATTGGACTGGCTGACCTTGGGTGTGGTGTCCACTTCTGGTTTAATGTCAGCTGTGATTTGAGTGGATGGAGGTGTTCTGTGTGGTACAAACATGACAATGTAGGTCGAATTGAAAAATGAGGGGTGGGGCCAGACCCAGTGGCTCACACCTGTAAGCCTATCACTTTGGGAGGCTGAGGTGGGAGGATGGCTTGATGTCAGGAGGTCCACACCAGTCTGACCAATATAGTGAGACCTCATCTCTACAAAAAATAAAAAATAGCTGGGTGTGGTGGCACACACCCGAATTTCCAGCTACTCAGGGAGACTGAGACAAAAGGATTGCTTGAGCCAAGGAGTTCGGGGCTACAGTGAGCTAAGAAGGTGCCATTGTACTCCAGCCTGGGCAAGACAGCAAGACTCTGTCTCTTTAAAAAAAAAAAAAAAAGAGAGAGAGAGATTAGTTGTATCACAATTAAAAATTTTTTAATTATGTGAGAATAATAAAAGAATGGGGCATATTCTGGGGAAGAGATCAGAACATGTGTGTTACTCATTTCCATTCTTCAGGGAGTTGGTGAGGATATTTATTTGTTTAGAGTTTGAGTACCACAGCTTTCTTCTTCTGTTTATATTTCTGTCTTAGAGTTCAGCTGTGCTATCTCCCAGTCACCTCCAACCAACCCTTCCCTCTCCAGCTCCTTTAAACCTCCATCTTCATCTTCTTCTAGCAGTGACGTTCCTCTTACATTTAATAGGCCCCTTTCTTCTGAGTGTTAGGTGAGTTGATTTGTGGAGGAGCCCCTTCCCCCTTGAACACACTTGCACCCACCCACACCTGTTTCACTTTATAGCTGGGGCCTTCTCTGCACTTGGGGCCTTCCATCCCGACCATAGGGCAGAAAGGCCATTCCCTGAGGAAGATCCTGGACCCGACGGGGAGGGCTTCCTAAAGCAAGGGCTGCCGCCTGCTCAGCTGGAGGGCCTCAAGAATTTTTTGCACCAGGTAAGAGAGATTCCACCCAGACTAGCTCATTTTCTTCTTCCCTTTCTCCTTTCCTCTTTCTGCTCTGGGAATCCAGGACTCTGACCTCATTCCCTGTTTATGACTAACTCTTCGTCCCAGCTTCTTCTCTCAGATCCCTAGGCCTTTTTCTCTATCAGTCCCTGGGGAATTTGACTATCTTATTCACCCACAGTTGCTGGAGACAGTGTCCCAGAACAATGAGAACCCTACTGTCGATCTATTGCCCCCTAAGTCTGGTGAGTTCCAACTCTGAAGAAAGTTGGGGCTGGGGCCTAGGAAAGATCGGAGTTGGTTATCTAGGATGAATTTTTAGGAGCTGGCAAAGGCAATAAAGCCTTATGAATGCTGGGTGGTGGGACTTCCTTGGTTCTTTGCTCCATTTCCTGATTCTTGGCTCTCTTTCGTTTTGCTAGGTCCTCTGACTGTTCCGTCTTGGGAGGAAGCCCCTCAAGTGCCACGTATTCCACCCCCTGTCCACAAAACCAAAGTTCCCTTAGCCATGGCATCCAGTCTTTTCCGGGTCCAGGAGCTTCCCTCCTCCCATTCACAAGGCAGTGGTCCCAGCAGTGGTTCCCCAGAGAGAGGTGAGCATGTCCTGGTTTACTAGGGAAAAAAAGAGGGACAGTCCTGAGTGTGTATCCAGTACAGGTACTTACTGCCCTTCTGAATTCCTGGGGAAATGGGCTGAGGGCTGGGGAGAGGGGCCCTACGATGACACCTGTGATTATTGCTATGTCTGTCAGGTGGAGATGGGCTCGCATTCCCAAGGCAGCTGATGGAGGTGTCTCAATTGTTGCGACTCTACCAGGCTCGGGGCTGGGGGGCTCTGCCTGCTGAGGATCTCCTGCTCTACCTGAAGAGGCTGGAACACAGCGGGTACAAGCCTGGGAGGAAGGAGGAAGGATTCGCAGGGTGGAAGCTGGATTATGGGGAGTGGAGTGGGTGTGTTTTACCCTGAATTGAATCGTTGTCCCTTTCTGGGGAGGAAAGTGAAGGATGAGAGATGGATCCACAGATCTTCTTCTCTTACTGCCCCACACCTTTCTTTTGTCTCTTCCTTTCTATTGCTTTTTTCTTCTAAACAAAAAAATCTTTTCTCCGGGTCTCTCTACCTTCGTTTTTTTCCTCTTTACCCCTCAGCTCAAAACTCAGAATCCTAGAATTTTGACTAGCTAGTATAACTCATTATTTGCTTCCACTAATGTCTCCTCCCAGTTGATGTCCGGATCTATCGAGTTTGATCTTATTCTTAAGAGATAGAATTGGGGAGTGGTTCTTCCATCCAGTATTGGGTAACCGGGGGGACGGAGCTCCCCATCCTCATACCTTTGATTTGTGTGGCAGGACTGATGGCCAAGGGGATAATGTCCCCAGAAGGAACATAGACTCCCGGAAAGAGGTGAGGGAAAGTCAGGCAGGGACCAGGGGAGAAAAGGGCTCTCACTGACCAGTTCCTTCACCTCTGCGCACTCCTGGCTGGCCCCTCCATTACACCCCCCAGTTCTGTAGCATGGCCTTTCCTCCCTGCAGACTCATCTGGCCCTCTCCACGTGCCTTTCCTCAGTGGTGTGGGGAATTGAGAGGATCTGACACTGATTTCTTCCTCTGTCTTCCCTCAACTCTCAGATTCCCTCCCAGTCTGTCCCTCGCCGCCTTGCTACAGCCCCCAAGACTGAAAAACCTCCCGCACGGAAGAAAAGTGGGCACCATGCCCCGAGTAGTATGAGGAGCCGGGGGGGAGTCTGGAGATGAGCCCCCCTACCCTCTTTCCTCTTCTTTGTTCTCTTATTGTTGTTATTTTAATAAATGCTCGATAGTCTGTATCAGAGTCTCTGGCTCATAGGAATTTGGAAAATAGAGGTTTTGTAGGAAATCACTTTGTAAAGAAACCACATTTGGTTTGAGTACTTTTTTTTATATGTTACGTGTTTATATGTCATTTCCTATGGGAAAAGACGTGAATGCTTTGGAAGATGGTCTATGACAAGATTTGGAAAGTTGGAGTAGCTAAGATTCAGTGGACAAAGCTAAAACCTGCAGAGCAATGAACTCTGGGTGGTGGTGGAATTATGGGTGATTCTTAGGTTTTTAATACATTTCTGTATTTTCCAAATTTTCTAAAACAAGTATATGTTACTTTAATAATCAGAAAAGACCCAAACTTTAATAAGAGTAAGTTATTGTATAAAGAGTTTGAGTTAAAATTTGGTTGTTGGGGAGAAAGTTTTCTCTTTTAAGGGAAAATAGGCTGGGTGTGGTAGCCTAGCACTTTGGGAGGCTGAGGCGGGCAGATCACGAGGTCAGGAGATCGAGACCATCCTGGCTAACACGTGAAACTCCATCTCTACTAAAAATACAAAAAAATTAGCTGGGCATGGTGGTGGATGCCTGTATTCCCAGCTACTCGGGAGGCTGAGGCAGGAGAATGGCATGAACCCAAGAGGCGGAGCTTGCAGTGAGCTGATCACGCCACTGCACTCCACCTGGGCGACAAAGCGAGACTCCATCTCAAAAAAGAAAAAAAAAAGGGAAAATAATTCTTTCAGGTTGCATTCGTAGTATTCAGACTGGCAGATTCTACTCCAGCCAGCAGACATACTGTTGCTATAGTCTTCACACTTATGGCTCTGAAACGTGTAAAAGACTATAGAGTGCTGGGTCCTAATTAAACTAAAGAGTTTCTGCACAGCAAAAGAGACTGTCAACAGAGTAAACAGACAACCTACAGAATGGGAGAAAATATTCTCAATCTGTGCATTTGACAAAGGTCTAACATCCAGAATCTATTAGGAACTTAAATCAACAAACAAAAAACAAATACCTCCATTAAAAAATGGGCAGAGGCCGGGCGCGGTGGCTCAAGCCTGTAATCCCAGCACTTTGGGAGGCCGAGACGGGCGGATCACGAGGTCAGGAGATCAAGACCATCCTGGCTAACACGGTGAAACCCCGTCTCTACTAAAAATACAAAAAACTAGCCGGGCGAGGTGGCGGGCGCTTGTAGTCCCAGCTACTCGGGAGGCTGAGGCAGGAGAATGGCGTAAACCCAGGAGGCGGAGCTTGCAGTGAGCTGAGATCTGGCCACTGCACTCCAGCCTGGGCGACAGAGCGAGACTCCGCCTCAAAAAAAAAATAAAAAATAAAAAATAAAAAATAAAAAAATAAAAAATGGGCAGAGGACATGAGCAAACACTTCTCAAAAGAAGACATGCAAGCGGCCAAGAAACATTTGAAAAAATGCTCATTACTAATCATAAGAGAAATGCAAATCAATTTAATGCAAAACCCCACAATGAGATACTATCTCATGCCTGTCAGAATGACTTATTAAAAAGTCAAAAAACAACATGCTGCAAGGCTGCAGAGAAAAGGGAATGTTTGTATAGCTGCCAGTGGAAATGGAAGTTCAGCCACTGTGGAAAGCAGTTTAGAGATTTCTCATAAAACTTAAAACAGAGTACCATTTCCTCCAGCGATCATATCGCTGGATATATACCCAAAGGAAAACAGGTCATTATACCAACAAGACACATGCATTTATATGTTCATTACCACACTGTTCTTTATAGCAAAGACATGGAATCAACCCAGATGCCCATCAGGGGTGGACTGGATAAAGAAAATGTACATATATACCATGGAATACCACACAGCCATGAAATGAAATAATATCCTTTGTAGCAACATGGATGGAGCTGAAGGCTATAATCTTAAGCACAGTAGTATAGGAACAGAAAACCTCATACTACACGTTCCCCTAAGTGAGAGTAAACATTGAGCACATGTGAACATAGACTTGGGAACAACAGATACTGCAGACTCCCAGAGCGGGGAGGAAGGGAGGCGCGGGTTGAAAACTACCTAATGATACTATGCTGACTACCTAGGTGCAATATACTCATGTAACACACCTGCACATGTATGCCCTGTATCTAAAATAAAAGTTGAAATTCAGGTTGGGCGCGGTGGCTCACGCTGTAATCCCAGCACTTTGGAAGGTCAAGGCAGGCAGATCACTTGAGGCCAGGAGTTCGAGACCAGCCTGGCCAACATGGTAAAACCCTGTCTCTATTAAAAAATATAAAACATTAGCCAGGCATGGTGGTGGGCACCTGTAATCCCAGCTACTTGGGAGGCTGAGGCAGGAGAATCACTTGGACTTGGGAGGCAGAGGTTGCAGTGAGCCGAGATTGCACCACTGCACTCCAGACTGGGTGACAGAGCAAGGCTCTGTCTAAAAAGAAAAAAAAAGTAGACTGCTGGCAAGAAAATTAAACCATGTTTATAAAACTTCCATTTTAATGCTCACTAAAATGGACAAAAACAATACTAGGGAAGAAAATAACATAGACATGAAATTTTAAAAGGCCTCAAATTCAGGGTACAAACACTGAAAAGCACTCAAACTCAAACCGGAAGAGGATATCCTACCTTGAGACTCACACACAGCTCTCAGCTCTCGCACACAGTGCAGGGTAGTGATGATGGCAGGTGCAAAGTGAATGTTTGAGGGACAGAGTTTACTGGATTCTGAGAGGAAGGCAGGGCCCTTCTATCTGTCCCTGAGTTACAGACATGATAGGATGTGGATTCATAGAGTGTTTTGTACTAATGTTTGCATTTTACTTCCACCTAAGTAACTTTCTAGCCCCCAGGGGAGGGGCAAAGGAAGAAAAGATGAAGATGAATGACCAGAAATGTGGGTTGCCCTGCTCAGCTGCGTCAGGACGGCTTGATCCTCAGCCCCGCACAGGACCGCTCTCTGGCATGCACCAGTGAAGACACCAGAGGTGCACTGGTACAGGAGCAGCCCCAGGCTTGGGGGCTTTTCCAGCCTTGTCTGTTTACCCACGTATGGAAATGCTTGCTTTTCTATTTTTTACCTCAAATGGATAACATTGGTTTGACCAAACTCTCAGATTCATGGCACACTATCATTGTTGGCAGGTGATGGTGTGCTACTGTTTTTAATAGTTGGTAAAGTGAACACCCAGTTCATTCTGCTCATTACCTGCTGGATTCCCGCCTACCGCCATCAGTCAGTACGCCCTACATTTTTCTTGACGTGAAGCACAGTCTGGAGAATGTTTCCTGAAACAGCTCTTTAAACACAATCCAAAAAGGGCACCATGCTGACTTAACCATATTATGAGGTGAGTAAAACAACGTTGATTTTTAAAACTATATATTGACTGGGCATGGTGGCTCATGCCTGTAATCCCAGCACTTTGGGAGGCCGAGGCGGATGGATCACCTGAGATCAGGAGCTCGAGACCAGCCTGGCCAACATGGCAAAAGCCCATGGCAAAACCCCGTCTCTACTAAAACACAAAAATTAGCCGGGTGTGGTGGCACATGCCTGTAATCTCAGCTACTCGGAAGACTAAGGCAGGAGAATCCCTTGAACTTGGGAGGTGGAGGCTGCAGTGAGCTGAGATCACGCCACTGCACTCCAGCCTGGGCAACAAAGTGAAACTCCATCTCAATAAATAAATAAATAAAATTGTATATATTATATCCATATTAAAATCTGAAGACCATGGCCGGGCGCGGTGGCTCAAGCCTGTAATCCCAGCACTTTGGGAGGCCGAGACGGGCGGATCACGAGGTCAGGAGATCGAGACCATCCTGGCTAACACGGTGAAACCCCGTCTCTACTAAAAAAATACAAAAAACTAGCCGGGCGAGGTGGCGGGCGCCTGTAGTCCCAGCTACTCCGGAGGCTGAGGCAGGAGAATGGCGTGAACCCGGGAGGCGGAGCTTGCAGTGAGCTGAGATCTGGCCACTGCACTCCAGCCTGGCTGACAGAGCAAGAAACAGAAAAAAACACCGTCTAAAAAAGAAAAAACCACAAAAAAAATCTGAAGACCACCAAGGAGACTGGGGAGGAAGAGAAAACCCACAGTCAAGCAGTCCCCACTTTTTTCCTCCATGATCATCGTGGGAACATGCTGAGAGTGGGGGAATGAAAGATTTTAAGAGTTCGTAAAAACTCACTTGCAGAGAAAGTGGGTGCAGCCTTCTTGAAGCTCAGGTTTCACAGGGTGTAGATGAGGGGTTGACCTGGGACTTTGTCTCCTAAGAACTCTCAGAGCTGTTATAGTTGGGAGTGGGGAAGGTCCTGGCAGTGGAGTTAGTTAGGGTGAAGGCTAATAACAAACCCAGTGATACACTGACTTTTAGACAAAGTTCATTTCCCTGGTTATGGTCCAGAGCAGTGGAGTCAGTCCTGCTCTGTGTGGTCACTTAGAGTCTCAGATTCCTTCCATCTCATTGCTCTGCTGTCCCCTAAAGCAGCAGTCGCCAACCTTTTTGGCAGCAGGGACGGGCTTTGTGGAAGACAGTTTTTCCACAGACAGGGGTGTGGATGGTTTGGGGATGATTCAAGCACATAACATTTATTGTGCATTTTATTTCTATTATTATTACATTGTAATTAAACAATTATACAACTCATCATAACATAGAATCAGTGGGAGCCTGAGCTTGTTTTCCTGTAACTAGATGGTCACATCTGGGGGTGATGGGAGACAGTGACAGATCATCAGGCATTAGATTCTCATAAGGACCGTGCAACCCGGATCCCTCGCATGTGCAGTTCATAATAGGGTTCACGCTCCTATGAGAATCTAAGGCCACCGCTGATCTGACAGGAGGCAGAGCTCAGGTGGTAATGCATGTGAGCAATGGGGAACGGCTGTAAATATAGATGAAGCTTTGCTTGCTTGGCCGCTGCTAACCTCGTGCTTTGCAGTTCGATTCTGAACAGGCCGTGGAACGCTACTGATTGGTGGCCAGGGGTTGGGGACCCCTGCCCTAGAGCACTCTTGTTATTTGTGTGGCTGAAGCAAGATCATTGTCATTTAGGATTCCCAGCTGACAAGCAGGGCAAAGAGCTATGTCCAATGTCTTAACACCCATACCTGGAAATGCCACGTATCAGTTTTGCTCATATTTCATTGGCAAGGCTTTGATCATATGGTCACACCTGACTGCAAGAGACTTAGAAACGTAGCCTAGCTGGGCTGCCGTGTATGCAGCTATGACTATTATTATGCAGGAACTCAGGAGGAAGGAGAGAATGGATTTTGATAGACAACTAGCAGTCTGCCCTACACAGGGTAGGACCTCCCTCAGATAAATTGAAAACTAATGATTGCTGAGACAACCCATGCCAATAATTAGTAGTGAATGTGCAGATAATGAAAAGATGCATTGGACATATGTAAGTTAGTCCAGGCTACACAATTGAACTAATGAGCTCCTACAAAACAGTTAATGTAGGAAAAAGGAAAGAACTTCAATTCCAGTCATCATTATTATTGGAAAATGAAAGATGGTGTGAAAAAGATGCAGCCATAGAACAAGAATTTGGGGTTAAAAAACACCAAAAAGCAGAATGGACTCTACTAGAAATCATGCATATTAGCTAGAAGAAAAATTGGAGGACATCTCCAAGTTTACAAAAGGGAGAAAATATGTAAATTATTAAAGAAACAATAGAAAAAAAATGGATCCAGAACAAATATCTAGGAGAAAATACAATAATGATTTAAAAAATAATAGAAAATTTTGATTCTGAAAGTATGGTTGAATAGATAACTCGTGCTGAATCATAACTAGATCCCGGTAGTATGACAATAATTTTTTTTTTTTTTTTTTGAGACGGAGTCTCGCTCTGTCGCCTGGGCTGGAGTGCAGTGGCCGGATCTCAGCTCACTGCAAGCTCCGCCTCCCGGGTTTACGCCATTCTCCTGCCTCAGCCTCCCGAGTAGCTGGTACTACAGGCGCCCGCCACCTCGCCCGGCTGGTTTTTTTTGTATTTTTAGTAGAGACGGGGTTTCACCATGTTAGCCAGGATGGTCTCGATCTCCTGACCTCGTGATCCGCCCGTCTCGGCCTCCCAAAGTGCTGGGATTACAGGCTTGAGCCACCGCGCCCGGCAATAATTTTTAAAATAATTTTTTAAAATGTGTTTTATTTGCTGCCTGCCTTGTTCAACAAACACTTTTTTGAGACAGAGTCTCGCTCTGTTGCCCAGGCTGGAGTGCAGTGGTGCCATCTCAGCTTACTGCAAGCTCCGCCTCCCGGGTTTACGCCATTTTCCTGCCTCAGCCTCCGGAGTATCTGGGACTACAGGCACCCGCCACCTCGCCCGGCTAATTTTTTGTATTTTTAGTAGAGACGGGGTTTCACCGTGTTAGCCAGGATGGTCTCGATCTCCTGACCTCGTGATCCACCCGCCTCGGCCTCCCAAAGTGCTGGGATTACAGGCATGAGCGACCGCGCCCCGCCGACAAACTTTTTAATGCATTATTCGGTTGCTAAAAAGTAAGGGAAGTTGAACTTGTGTTTCTAGCAGGAAGTGGACCTAGATAACCTGACTGACCTTCCTACTGAAATACCAAAAAATGTTAAATAAAATGTATTGTTTAAAAATCTTAAATGCATTGATGAGCTGGCAAGAAAGAAATATGGCAAAAATAAAGGTGGGAACATAAAGTTTAAGTGGAGCATTTAAATTGCTTTTTATCAGCCGGAGGCATCATCTTCCAGTAATTCACCAAAATGACAAACACAAAAGGATAGAGGAGGGCCACCCACTCTATGTTCTCCAGGCCTTTTAGAAAACATGGAGCTGTTCCTTTGGCCACATATATGCGAATCTTTAAGAAAGGTGGTATTGTAGGCCAGGCGCTGTGGCTCAGCCTATAATTCCAGCACTTTGGGAGGCTGAGGTGGGCGGATAGCTTGAGTCCAGGAGTTTGAGACCAGCCTGGTCAACGTGGCAAAACCCTGTCTCTACCCACCCCATCTCTACCAAAAATGAAAAAATTAGCTCAGTGTGGTGGCACACACCTGTAACCCCAGCTACTCGGGAGGCTGAGGTGGGAGGTTCCCTTGAGCTTGGGAGGTGGAAGTTGCAGTGAGCAGAGATCGCACCACAGCACTCCAGCCTGGGTGACACAGAGAGACTCTGTCTCAAGAAAAAAAAAAACAAACCATATTGTAGACATCAAGGGAAAGGGTATTATTCAAAAAGGAATGCCCACAAGTGTCACCATGGCAAAACTGGAAGAGTCTACAGTGTCCCCCAGCACGCTGTTGGCATTGTTATAAACAAGTTAAGGGCAAGATTCTTGCCAAGAGAATTAATGTGCGTATTGAGCACATGAAGCACCCTAAGAGCCAAGACTACTTCCTGAAAAGTGTGAAGGAAAATGGTCAGAAAAAGAAGGAAGCCAAAGAGAAAGGTACCTGAGTTCAATGGAAGCGCCAGACTGCTCCATCCGGAGGAGTAAACACTGGTAAAGATGCCCAGCCTGGTTAGGAAGGAGGGCAGTGCACGCTGAAATCAAAGGGATCTATCACTTCGCACCATCAGTGAGGCAACATGTGAAAGGTCCGAGTGTATCAAGTGTCGCTGAAGATGTGGAGCAGTAGAAACGAAACTTAGGCTCTGCTGGTGAGAGAACCGCAAAGGATAAGTAGGCCATTTCAGGAAACATTTTATCATTACTTAGTAAATGTGATGATGCATTCACCCTATGACACACTAAATCCACCGCAGGGATGTGCCCTAGAAAAACTCTTGCAAAACTCTAGCCCACGTGTGCACCAGAAGACAAGAATGTCATAGCAAAAACCTGCAAGCAATCGAATGTCTGTTGTCAATGGTAGTTTCATATAATAAAATACCACACACCAGTACAAATGGATGAACTACAGTTACATGCAATTCATACGCATGAATTTCACAAATCTTGTTGAGTGGGAAAAGCAGATTGCAGAAGAAAATGTACACATACTGTTTATGTAAAGCTAAAGAATCAGCAAAGAACTGGGCCCAGTGGCTCGTGCCTATAATCCCAATACTTTGGGAGGCTGAGGCAGGAGGATAGCTTGAGGCCACAAGTTCAAGACAAGCCTGGGCAACATGGCAAAACCTCATCTCTGCCCCCCACAACCAAAAAAAAAAAAAAAAAAAAAAGAAAATCCCTCAGAAAAACAAAACATCCAAATGCATGTAATGCATATGTCAAATTGTATTAAGGTGCTGACAAGAGAAAATAGTAAGAAAACAAAGGAGTATGCCAGCTCTGTGGCAAGTTGCTGCTGTGGACCTACAGGAAATACTCTGAGAGCTGGGGCTGGGCAAGAGCCAAGAGAGCTGCTGACAGCAAAGTGAGAGAAGGCAGGCCTCAGAAAGGAGAAGAGAAAGACGCCTGGCACGCGAAAAGCAACTGGAATGCTCTGTAACTCACATTCTCTGTAAATCTCCAAATTCTCTCACTAGCAGCACTTAAAGTGTGTATGTATTTTTTTAACTTTTAGGTTCGGGAGTACATGTGAAGGTTTGTTAAACAGGCAAATTCATGTCTTGAGAGTTTGTTGCACAGCTTATTTCAATACCCAGGTATTTAGCCCAGTGCCCAATAGTTATCTTTTCTGCCCCCCTCCCTCCTCCCACCCTCCAGTCTCAAGTAGGCCCCACTGTTTGTTGTTCCTCTCTTGGTATTCATACGTATTTAGCTCCCACTTATAAGTGAGAATATGCTGAATTTGGTTTTCTGTTCCTGCATTAGTTTGCTGAGGATAATGGCCTCCAGCTCCATCCATGTTCCCACAGAAGACATGATCTCCCTCTTTTTTTTTTTTTTTTTTTTTTTTGGTGGTCACTCTGCCACCTAGGCTGGAGTGCAGCTGCACGATCTCGGCTTACTGCAACCTCCGCCTCCCGAATTCAAGCGATTCTCCTGCCTCAGCCTCCCGAGTAGCTGGGACTACAGGCACGTGCCACCATGCCCGGATAATTCTTTGTATTTTTAGCAGAGACGAAGTTTCACCGTGTTAGCCAGAATGGTCTCGATCTCCTGACCTCGTGATCTGCCTGCCTCAGCCTCCCAAAGTGCTGGGATTACAGGCGTGAGCCACTGTGCCCGGCCTGGATTTTGTTCTTTTTTATGGCTGCAAAGTGTGTGGTTCTTTTTATTTGGGTGCAAAAAAGCATTGCATTTAAAACATAAATATTTGAAATATACAACAATTTTTAAAATTATCTTTGGCATTTCTTTTTGGTACATCAGGAGCCTCAAAAAAAAAAAAAAAAAAAAAAAAAAGGAAGTGACCTGTGCCTCCCTTGTCTTTTGAGCTGCTCTCACTAGAACTTTTACTTTTTGTTTGGTCCTCTCTTCTCACCATTTGCATTTTATTTTACCATGTATATGAACTTTCTTTAACAATTATGTATGCGTGTGTGTGTGTGTGTGTGTGTGTAGAGCTCTATAGATCTATTTTAAGGAATTGGCTCATGCAATTGTGAAGGCTTGGCAAGTCCAAAGTCTGCAGGGTAGGCCAGCCGGCTGGAGACCCAGGGAAGAGTTGCAGTTTGAGTCTAAAGGCATTCTGCCAACAGAATTGGGGAGGTCAATATTTTACTATACAGTATATAACTAATTGGATGAAACCCATCTACCTCTGGTTTACTCAAAGTCTACTGATTTATACTACCCAAGGCAACCTACAGATTAAATACAATCCCTATCAAAATACTAGTCATTCTTCCAAGAAATAGAAAAACAATCCTAAAATTTATATGAAACCACAGAAGACCCCAAATAGACAAGGTAATCCTAAGCAAAAAGAACAAAGTTGGAGGCATCACACTACATGACTTAAAATTCTACTACAAGCTATAGTAACCTAATCAGCATGGCACTGATATAAAACCAGACCCGCGCTGGGCGCGGTGGCTCACACCTGTAATCCCAGCACTTTGGGAGGCCGAGGCGAGCAGATCATGAGATCAGGAGATCGAGACCATCCTGGCTAACATGGTGAAACCCCGTCTCTACTAAAAAATACAAAAAACTAGCCGGGCAAGGTGGTGGGTGCCTGTAGTCCCAGCTACTTGGGAGGCTGAGGCAGGAGAATGGCGTGAACCCAGGAGGCGGAGCTTGCAGTGAGCCGAGATCCGGCCACTGCAGGCCAGCCTGGGCGACAGAGCGAGACTCTGTCTCAAAAAAAAAAAAAAAAAAAGAATGGAGCTGGGTTCTTTGGCTTTGTATTCCAGGATTTAAGCACACAGCCTGTCAGGAAGTATTTGCTCAATTGATATTTGCTAACTGGAATTACATTGTATATAGAGTTCTGATCAACATTTTTTCTCTTAATCTCATCTCATTGCATATTATTTTCAAACAATTTTCAACTGCTGTTTAATTTTATGTCCTCAAGGTATACCATAATTTATATGACAAGTCTCCATTCATTGGAGTAAATAAATAGTTACCATTCTTTGCTGTAATAATGATGAATGAATATTCTTATATGTACATCTTGGTGTCTCTTTTCTAGAAGTGGAATTACTGGTTCAAACAGTCTGAACATTTTTAAGATCCTTAAAACATAATACCAAATTGTTTTTCAAAAAGATCACACCAGTTTACACTTCCACCAGATGTGTAGTAAAAGTAAAAATAATACTCACCGAGGACACCCTGGCATGTCATTTCCCATGCTAGAATACCTCGCCCTTATTTGCTTGAAATGAACTTACAGAGTAACCTGTGTGTGCATGTGACCTGGACAGGTTGCCTTCAGGGCATAGATTTTTCAGTGTCCCACAAGGCATTTTTTGGATGATGTATCCATTAGGATGATTTTGATGGCACATAATTGAAACCCTGACTCACGTTGTCTTTAGCAAGGACACAGAAATAGGGTGGGTTCCAAGTGTGGTAAAGTTAATGGCATAATGAAGTCAGGAACTCAGGTTCTTTTTTTTTTTTTTTTTTTTGAGGTGGAGTTTCACTCGTCGCCCAGGTTAGAGTGCAGTGGCACAATCTCGGCTCACTGCAACCTCCACCTCCCAGATTTAAGTGATTCTCCTGCCTCAGCCTCCCAAGTAGCTGGGATTACAGGCGCTCACCACCATGCCTGGTTAATTTTTGTATTTTTAGTAGAGACAGGGTTTCACCATGTTGGTCAGGCTGGTCTGGAACTCCTGACCTCAGGTGATCCACCCGCCTCGGTCTCCCAAAGTGCTGGGATTACATGTGTGAGCCCCTGCACGCTGCCTGGATCTCAGATTCTTCTCGTGTCTATCCTTCCCTCCTCAACACCAGCTTCCTCCTCAGACTGGCTGTAGGCGTTTCAGGGCTCTATCCAGATGCAATAAAGCCCATGGCCATGCAGGCTGTGCATACACATACAGACACACAAAAGCGCCCATGTAATAGTGACCCCTGGAGCTGGACAACATGGTGGCCTAGACAATGTCCAGAGGAGAAAAAGAATCTCTTTCTATGGCTTTCTCTTAGGAGTAAGGAAGTTTCCCAGAAGCCCCTTGTTCATAGTCATGTGCCCATGCTGGAACCAAGATGGGAAAGGGAAATGGAAAAATCTTTGACCATCTCAGGCATGAGTCAGGGAGCAACTCCCATGTTCACACAAATGGCTTCTGGAAACGCTTACCACGGGAATATCCACATACAAGCTCTCTGCACACTGACTTCTGCATCTGGCCAACAGTGTACAGGGCACATGAAGCCAGGCCTGCCCTTGGTAGGTCAAGTGTAAGTCTGGCCGGGTGTGGTGACTCTTGCACCTGTAATCCCAGCACTTTGAAGGCTGAGGCCGGAGGATCGCTTGAGCCCAGGAGTTCAAGACCAGCCTGGGCAACATAGCAAGACCCTGTCTCTAACACACACACACACAAAAAGTATAAGTGTCTGGAAAGTTGTAAATCAACTTAAAAAATATTTTTTAAAGTTCTCCCCTTCTACTTTGACAAATATACCTTCATAACGTATTTTTAAAAGTATAATATCAAAATATCAAAGTTTTGTTATTATTCTTCATTTCTGGGCCCTCTGTTGATGAGTTGATGATGTTTGAAAAAGTTATACAATAAAGACATACATAATTCATAAATTGTTATGTATTTACTTCCTAAAACTTATTTTCTTGCCTTCATGTTAGCAAAACCACTAATTGTATTGTTACAATCAAGATTTTCACGTGATTTATGGTCTAGTAACAGTAATGTCCTACAGAATTAAAATCTAAATGATAATTTTTTTTTTTTTTTTGAGACGGAGTCTCACTCTGTCACCCAGGCTGGAGTGTAGTGGCACTATCTCGGCTCACTGCAAGCTCCGCCTCCCGGGTTCACACCATTCTCCTTCCTCAGCCTCCTGAGCAGCTGGGACTACAGGTGCCCACTGCCACCACACCCGGCTAATTTTTTGTATTTTTAGTAGAGACGGGGTTTCACTGTGTTAGCGAGGATGGTCTCGATCTCCGGACCTTGGGATCTGCCCGCCTCGGCCTCCCAAAGTGCTGGGATTACAGGCGCCAGCCCCCATGCCAGGCTATGGTAATTATTTTTGAAATGTACATGGCCAGGCATGGTGGCTCAAGCCTGTAATCCCAGCACTTTGGGAGGCCGAGTCAGGAGGATCACCTGAGTCCAGTAGTTCAAGATCCCCCTGGGCAACAAAGTGAGACCCCCCCATCTCTACAAAAAATTTAAAATTAGTCAGGATTAGTGGCACGTGCCTGCTGTCTCAGCTACTCGGGAGGCTTCATCTCAGGAGGTTAAGGCTGCAGTGAGCTGTGTTCATGATACTGCAGTCCAGCCTGGGTGACAGAGCAAGACCCTGTCTCAAAAAAACCCCAAAAACCCAAAAAGAAAAACCAAAAATAATTAAAAATATACAAAATTGCAATAAATTTACATCAAAATATGCAAAGTAAGGAAATGCAGAATCTTTTAATTTTAAATTGTCATGTTTTAGAAGTGATTTTTCTTCTAGTATTTTAAAAATCTTTATCTTCTGAAAATATTTTAAACTATTAAGATAAAAAATACGGCCGGGTGTGGTGGCTCATGCCTGTAATCCCAGCACTTTGGGAGGCCAAGGTGGGCAGATCACTTGAGGTCAGGAGTTCAAGACCCGCCTGGCCAACATGGTGAAACCCCTTCTGTACTAAAAAAAGTACAAACATTAGCTGGTGTGATGGCACATGCCTGTAGTCCCAGCCACTTGGGAGGCTAAGTCAGGAGAATCGCTTGAACCCGGGAAGCAGAGGTTGCAGTGAGCCGAGATCGCGACATTGCACTCCAACCTGGGTGACAGAGCAAGACTCCATCTCAAAAAAATAAAAAAAGAAAAGAAAGAGGAATAATGCAAGTTATAACTAATAAATATTAAACATTTAAGCAAAATCATTCTAATAAAGCTGAAATATTTAAATTTTTGAAAATTTATTAAATCATCTTCACAAAACTATTTGCAGTTCTAGCATTCAATATCAACAGTTGCATTGTGAAAAACCAGCATCCTACTTCATCTCTGCTATATCTAGACATACACACACACCAACTTAAGAGCAATATGGAGTGTTGGCTATTACGGAATGTTCCTGGGCAGCCTTGTGCAATGGTTGTGGGCACTCTATTAGTTTATGAGAACTACCTACTTGATAGCTACCAGTTAGATTGTCCCATAGACAAAGATCAATGTGTCCCAAACTGAACTCACTGGATTCCTTTCCTAAACCTGCTATTTTTCTGCTTTCTCTATCTCAGCAAAGACCCTTTCTCTGTCTGTCACCACTCACATACAGTTTGTCACCATGACCTGCTGATTATTCCTGTGTGAAATTTCTCCTCACTTCTCCCATCCTGCTCTTATTCCTTGCTGGGTTATTGGGACCACTTCACTCTTGGTCTCCCTCTGTCCTTTCCTGGTATGATCTTTCTAAAACGAAAATCGGCCAGGCGCAGTGGCTCACACCTGTAATCCCAGCACTTTAGGAGGCCGAGGTGGGTGGATCACCTGAGGTCAGGAGTTCGAGACCAGCCTGACCAACATGCTGAAACCCCGTCTTTACTAAAAATACAAAAATTAACTGGGCATGGTGGTGGGCGCCTGTAATCCCAGCTACTTGGAGGCTGAGGCAGGAGAATCGCTTGAACCGCGGAGGCAGAGGTTGCAGTGAGCTGAGATCGCACCATTGCACTCCAGCTTGGGTAACAAGAGTGAAACTCCATCCCAATAAATAAATAAATAAATAAACGCAAATCTACTTGTCAAAATAGCATGTCTTTAATAAAAGATAAATAAAAACTAAAAAAAAAATAAAACACACATCTATGCTCACCTTCATGGAGCCTTCCCACATCTG
The DNA here is from genome assembly GCF_003255815.1 of Theropithecus gelada. Lineage (NCBI taxonomy): Eukaryota > Metazoa > Chordata > Mammalia > Primates > Cercopithecidae > Theropithecus > Theropithecus gelada. The sequence continues at coordinate 64,263,671 of NC_037684.1, forward strand.
AGCACAGCCCGCAGGGCGGGGGCCTCTCCCCAAGGTCATGCTGCGGTTGTGTGGCTTCATCCCATCCGGAGCTCCAGGCTATTGCTGCTGATTCTCCAGTGTTCCCATCCCAGGGGCCTCTCCGGGGCAGGTGATCCTCCTTGAAATCCCCATGTCCTTCTCTGGGGCCTAGAAATTCCATCTGCTGCTCCTGTGGTCCTCTGGGCTCAGGGAAACCCCGTGGGACTCCAAAGACCCTTGTTGCTCTGCCTGGGCTGGGTCAGGCGGACCCGCGAGGCCTCTGCCCTGTCTCCTGGTCTGAGCACACCACTCTGCTGTTTCTGCTTTGAGGTCTTTCTCCGTCTTGGGGTTCACCCCAAGGATCCCCAAACTTACCGGTTTCTGATTCTGTGCCCCGACCTTGAGGTTCAGCCGGTGCTGGGGGTGGGGTTGAGAGGATTTCGCACACATTCACCCACTTTCTCTCAGTCTTCTTCTGTCTTGGGAGCCAAGAGCCCAGCCCTTACATCCTGTTTGCCAGGCTCCTTCCTGTGTCCCACCACACCTGGACCTTGGAAGTTTCAAAGCCAGCAGAAGACTTAATTTTTCCTGGGCTCCATGACTCGCGCCTGTAATCTCAGCATTTTGGGAGGCCAAGGCAGGTGGATCGCTTGAGCCTAGGAGTTCCAGACCAGCTTGGGCAACATAGTGAACCCCCCGCCCCAATTCTAAAATCAATACAAAAATTAGTCAGGTGTGGTGGTGCACACCTGTGGGAAGTAGAAGTGGGAGGATCGTTTGAACCTGGGAGGTAGAGACTGTAGTGAGCTGTGATTGCACCACTGCACTCCAGCCCGAGTGACAGAATGAGACCCTGTCTCTTAAAAAAAAAAAAAAAAAAAAAAAACAAAGAAAGAGAGAGAATTATTCTCATACATCCAGATGTACCACATTTTCCCTGAGGCAGTGAATTCAGAATACTTGGAAAGGTAAATGAGGAAGGGTTAAGCTTTAACAGGAAAAATGGGGAAAAAAGTGAATAATATTTCAAAATATTATCTTTCTATGCAAGGGAAGGGATCCAAATTATACCACAGTGGCGTAAAAATTATTTTGAACTGAAGATTTGAGAATCAACAGATGCAGAAAGAGGCTTTGTCTGAATACTACTCCCTTATCTGACTAAAAGCAGAAACTTCTGGAAGCGAGACTGCCACTAGCCCTCTGGAGGAGTTTCATGGCTGTGAAGGAGATGAAGAAGACCACAAGCAAATAGGATGACAAACCATCTTGTCTCCCAGTTTGTTCTCCTAAAAATACATTTATCTTTCCTAGAGAAACCCATTTGTTCTTCCAGTAGAAGCCTTTTGCTTTTTCTCCCTGCTCCCTTACCCTTATTAAGATAGGCTTGTAAATCCCTATCTTTAGTTATGGATCAAAGCCGTTTTCTTTGTGGGTTCCTAGTGTGTGAATAAACTTTATCTTTTCTTTTGTTCATCTGTCTTTTGTCAGTTTAATTCACAGTCCTCCAAGAACAGCATCTAAGAGGGTGGAGAAAACATTTTTCCTCCCCCACGCAAGCAATCACTTTAGAATCTTCGTGATGTTTTAGGTAGAATTTTGGTACCTAGTTCCCGCAGCGGGGATTCCAGTCTCAGAAAATCCACTGCAGTAGCACCGTTTCAATCACACTTCATGATGATTTTCTTGGTATGAGCTTGTTTGCTTGAAGCTGCGGAAGAGAAGTCACAAAGAAAGCCTAAGGTTTCAGAGAGCACTGAGGCAAGCTCAACCCGGGTCGCAATTCGATTTCTAGAAGAGGAGGACACTAGTGGAAATCATTTCCATGTATGTCCTGTATTTCTAGGGCTAAAACCAATACAGTAGTATGTCTGCTTCTTACAGTTTTTTTTTTTTTTCCCCTATGCTTATACACTTTTATTTTCTACATTTTTGGACTCACACTTATGTATACTATTTTGTACCTTTAGCTTATATTATTTATTAGTTAAATATAAATGTATAGTGTGAAGATGAACATTTTTTCAGGACATGAAGCATTTTCTTTTCTTTTTTTTCTGAGATAGAGTCCCCCTCTGTTGCTGAGGCTGGAGTGCAATGGCATAATCTCGGCTCACAGCAATACCTGTCTCCCAGGCTCAAGCAATTCTCCTGCCTCAGCCTCCCAAGTAGCTGGGACTACAGGCACGTGCCACCATGCATGGCTAATTTTTGTGTATTTTTAGTAGAGACAGGGTTTCACCATGTTGGCCAGGCTGGTCTTGAACTCCTGACCTCAGGAGTTCAGTGCTAGGTCTCAAACTCTCAGCCTCTCCAGTGCTAGGATTATAGGCATGAGCCACTACGCTGGGCCTGCCTGCCTGCCTTCTTTCCTCCTGAGGCAGGAAGATCACCTGAGGTCAAGAATTTGAGATCAACCTGGCCAACATGGTGAAAACCTGTCTCTACTAAAAATGCAAAAATTAGCCGGGTGTGGCAGCAGGTGCCTGTAATCCCAGCTACTCGAGAGGCTGAGGCAGGAGAATCACTTGAACCCAGGCGGTGGAGGTTCCAGTGAGCCGAGATCACGCCACTGCACTCCAGCCTGGGTGACAAGAGTGAAATTCCGTCTCAAAAAACCAAAATAGACATTTGAGTTCTAAAAAATAGGCATTCTAGTTTGAAGATATTACAACTAAAACTTCAATGAACATTCTTGTGCAGTTTTGTTTGTTTGTTTGTTTTCTTTTGTTCTTTTTCAATATAGGGTCTCGTCTGTCACCCAGGCTGGAGTGCAGTGGTGTGATCATGGCTTACTCTTGCTTCGACCTCCCAGGCTGAAGCGCTCCTCTTTGCTCAGTCCCATAAATAGCTGGGACTACAGGCGTGCACCACCATGCCCGGCTAATTTTTGTATTTTTTTGTAGAGATGGGGTTTCTCCATGTTGCCTAGGCTAGCCTCACACTCCTGAGCTCAAGTGATCCACCCACCTCAGCCTCCCAAAGGGCTGGGATTACAGGCGTGAGCCACTGCGTCTGGCCCTCTTGTACAGGATTTTTGATGGCCATGTGCTCTTAATTCTATTGGATATATACCTAGGAGTGAAATTACTGGTGGCTCTAGATTTAGCTTTGGTTTTTCAAAGTGGTTGAACCAGTTTATACACCTCCCAGTAATGCATGAGGGTTCCGGTTACTCCCCATTCCCACCAACATTCAGGGTGGTTGTTGCTTCCCGTCTTAGTCATTCTGGTGGATGTGCAGTGGTATTGCACTGTGGTTTCAATTTGGATATGCATATTTTATTATGAAAGTAATATATTTTTATATATGTAGAAAATTTAGGCTGGGCGTGGTGGCTCACACCTGTCATCCCAGCACTTTGGGAGGCCAAGGTGGGTGGATCACCTGAGGTCGGGAGTTCGAGACCAGCCTGACCAACATGGAGAAATCCCATCTCTACTAAAAATACAAAATTAGCTGGACGTGGTGGCGCATGCCTGTAATCCCAGCAACTCGGGTGGCTGAGGCAGGAGAATCGCTTGAACCTGGGAGGTGGGGGTTGTGGTGAGTCAAGATCGTGCCATTGCACTCCAGCCTGGACAACAAGAGTGAAACTCTGTCTCAAAATAAATAAATAAATAAATAAATAAATGAAAAAGAAAATAAAATTTAAAAAGTGCAAGAAAGAATAAACTAAACATCACTTGTACCCTATCATCCTCTCCCCTCCACCAAGCTTCATTGGACTGGAGTATTTATGTACAATGTTAAGGTTGTGCTGATTCATACTCACAGGATCCATGTATCCCTTTTTCATCCTCAACTGGGATTATTTTAAAATTTGTCAATTTTGGTATCTCATTATAGTTTTATTTATTATTTCTTTTATTTCTCTTGAAGTTGGACTTTAAAAAATTTTGCCAGGTGTGGTAGTATGCACCTGAAGTCCTCGCTACTGGGGAGGCTGAGGCAGGAGGATTGCTTGAGCCCAGGAGTTCAAGGCTGCAGTGAGCTATGATTGCACTGCAGCACTCTAGCCTGGGTGACAGAGCAATGTATATCAAATGTATTACATATTTTTAAATTTATTATATATATATATATATATATATATTTTTTTTTTTTTTAAATTGTTGTTGTTTTCTTGAAACAGAGTTTCGCTCTTGTTGCCCAAGCTGGAGTGGAATGGCGCAATCTGTACTCACTGCAGCCTCTGCCTCCCGGGTTCAAGTGATTCTCCTGCCTCAGCCTTCCGTGGAGCTGGAATTACAGGCGTGTGCCACCACGCCTGGATGATTTTTTGTATTTTTTTAAGTAGAGATGGAGTTTCACCATGTTGGCCAGGCTGGTCTTGAACTCCTGACCTCATGATCCTCCCGCCTTGGCCTCCCAAAGTGCTGGGATTACAAGTGTGAGCCACCGTGCCCAGCATCATATATATATATATATAATTAATTTTATAAAATATAAAATTAATTTTATTTATTTATTTTTTAAAGGCTGGGCATGGCAGCTCACACCTGTAATCACAGGATTTCGGGAGGCTGAGGCAGGATTGCTTGAGGCCAGGAGTTTGAGACCAGCCTGGGTAACGTAGTGAGTTTTTTTTAAATTTTACTTTTTAAAATTGTATTGCTCTTCATATTGTCATTTTATTTTATTTTATTTTATTTTATTTTATTTTATTTTATTTTATTTTGAGATGGAGTCTTGCTCTGTCACCCAGGCTGGAGTGCAATGGTGCGATCTCAGCTCACTCCCAGGTTCAAACAATTCTCCTGTCTCAGCCTCCTGAGTAGCTGGGATTACAGTCACGCACCATCACACCGGGCTAATTTTTGTATTTTTAGTAGAGACGGGGTTTCACCATGTTGGTCAGGCTGATCCCGAGCTCCTGACCTCATGATCTGCCCACCTTGGCCTCCCAAAGTGCTGGGATTACAGGCGTGAGCCACTGTGCGTGGCCTGTATTACCTTTTAAATAAATTGTCTCATTTCCTTTGATGAAACAGATTTTGATCATCATACCTAACGAAAACAGCATCAAAAAAAAGCTTACATGGTAATCTCATAAGTTACTAGATATGCAAACATCTAGTTTTGCAAACATCTAGATAGCAAAACATTTAGCTATCAGAATATAGTATACATTTTAAAGGAACAGGTGTGGTAACTCACACCTGTAATCCCAGCACTGTGGGAGGCTGAGGCGCAAGAATCAATTGAGCCCGGGAGTTCCATACCTGGGCAACACAGCAGACCTCATTGTACTAAAAGAGTCCCAGCTACTCTGGAGACTGAGGCAAGAGGACTGATTGAGCTCAGGAGATTGAGATCAGCGCTCTCATCATGCCACTGCACTCCAGCTGGGTGACAGAGGAAGACCCTGTCTCAGAAAAGAAGAACAAGAAAGAAAGAACATATACTTTTTTTAAAGTTCTGTTTTTGAACTTTTGAAATTGTCTTTCATTTTTGTTTTTCTGTCACTTATAAACATCCCCCACTAAAGCTCAATTGTCCACATAACCAATAATATTATTGGAAAAAATTCATATAATTATTTCTGCAAATGCCAAAGGAAAGTCTTCATGGAAACTCTCCCTAAAAGCAATAAAATGTTGCCTCTTTAACATGACAAAAAGGCTCTATTGAAAACCAAAAGTCAAAATTACACTTAATGGAGAACATGAATTATTCCACTTTAAAATAGGAACAAGACAAGGATATATTATTACTACTATTCAACTTAGCTCTAAAAATTCTGACAAAGCTATTTGAGAAGAGAAAGAAAGATATACACAAAGAAAGGGAAGAAATAAAACGATCATGTTATGCAAATGAAATGAAAAGCACCTCAAAATTACTAGAGATAATAAATGAAGGCATCAAAGAAACAAGATATAATACAAATTAATTTAGGACAATTTTCCTCTAGACAATAGTGCATTTCTAATTTTTGTTCTTTCTTTCCATGCATCCCTTTCTGTTTTTTTTCTTAAGTAAAGCTTTATGATTTTACAATTTATAAGTCCTGAACATTTTGTGTTAATCTTTTCTCAGGTATTTTAAAGTTTTTTAAATCCCTTTTATGAATGGGATTTTTCTTTTTGACATTACATGTACTTTCTGTTTCTTAAATGTTTAAAATAAGGCATTTCAGCCAGGCATGGTGGCTCAAGCCTATAATTCTAGCACTTTGGGAAGCTGAGGCCTCCTCAGGTGGATCACCTGAGGTCAGGAGTTCGAGACGAGTCTGGCCAACATGGTGAAGCCCTGTCTCCACTAAAAATACAAAAATTAGCTGGGCGTGGTGGCACACGCCTGTAATCCCAGCTACTTGGGAGGCTGAGGCAGGAAATTTGCTTGAACCCAGGAGGCAGATGTGGCAGTGAGCCGAGATTGTGCCAGGGAACTCCAGCTTGGGCGACAGAGACAGACTCTGTCTCAAAAAAAAAAAAAAAAAAGGCATTTCTTTTGTAATCTAATTATAACATAATATTTGAAGTTATTTGGAATTGTCTTTCATTTCTCTTTTTCTGTCACTTATTTTTTTTTTTTGAGACGGAGTCTCGCGCTGTGTCACCCAGGCTGGAGTGCAGTGGCGCGATCTCGGCTCACTGCAAGCTCCGCCTCCCAGGTTCACGCCATTCTCCTGCCTCAGCCTCCGAGTAGCTGGGACTACAGGCGCCCGCCACCACGCCCGGCTAGTTTTTTTTTTTGTATTTTTAGTAGAGACGGGGTTTCACCATGTTAGCCAGGATGGTCTCGATCTCCTGACCTCGTGATCCACCCGCCTCGGCCTCCCAAAGTGCTGGGATTACAGGCTTGAGCCACCGCGCCCGGCTTTTCTGTCACTTATAAACATCAGTCATTCACAATGACTAATGATAGAGGTACATCACATGAGTATAGATGTAAAGTATTGTTTAAGAAAGCTTAGGTATTTATTTTTCGAGCTTTCATGTTGTTATGCTGTTCCTACTTTTCTTCTTCTTCTGTTTTTGTTTTGTTTTGTTTTTTTGAGTTGGAGACTTGCTCTGTTGCCCAGACTGGAGTGCAGTGGTGCAATCTTGGCTAACTGCAACCTCTGCCTCCCGGGTTCAAGCGATTCTCCTGCCTCAGCCTCCCAAGTAGCTGAGATTACAGGCATGCGCCACCATGCCAAGATAATTTTTGTATTCTTAATAGAGACAGGGTTTCGCCATATTGGCCAGGCTGGTCTCGAACTCCTGACCTCAGGTGATCCACCTGCCTCGGCCTCCCAAAGTGCTGGCACTACAAGTGTGAGCCACTGGGCCCGGTCTGTTCCCATTTTTCCAGTGTTCTTTTCCTCCCCTCATTTTCTTTCCTGGTGTCTTGAACCAGGTAACTAGGAGGCATATTAAGGGGTTTTAAATTTAGGTAATAAAGCAAATCAGTAGTTACTGGTATACAGCACTTTTACAGAATTTTATTACTAAATATAATAAATATAATTAAATATAATATAAATATATATTTATATATAATAATATAATATATAATGCAATAAATATAAATATAAATTATAATGTAAAAAATACAGAATTTTTTGCTAACCATTACCTCTGGTTTCAGGCAGTTGTCAGGTGACTGGCCTCAGGATAACACATTACTCTATGTATTGCTATGTAACAAACCACCCCATAACTTCATAGCTTCAACAAAAATATGTGATTGTTGCTCACGGTTCTGTGGGTTGCTGGACTTACCTGGGCATTCTCACTCAGAATTTGCAGTGTCAGCCAATCTGAAGCCTCAACTCCACTAGACAGTCCGGGATCTGATGTTATCTTCAAGTGGATAGTGTCAGAATTAAATTGAATTATTGACACCCAGCTAGTGTCTGCTGCAGAATTGCTTGATGTGTGGGGACCACTCATTCCAACACACACACACACACACAAATTTTGGTGTCAGAAGCATCATAAGTGTTGATTTTTCCTATCTCAAATAGTAGCTACCTTTGGAGACTATCTGCTGCACTTATATGAGTTGCGAAAATACTTGAGACAGAACCAGGCTAACGAGGGATAGTTTTTTTGTTTGTTTTGTTTTTTGTTTTGTTTTGTTTTTTTGAGACGGAGTCTTGCTCTGTCACCCAGGCTGGAGTGCAGTGGCCGGATCTCAGCTCACTGCAAGCTCCGCCTCCCGGGTTCACGCCATTCTCCTGCCTCAGCCTCCCGAGTAGCTGGGACTACAGGCGCCCGCCGCCTCGCCCGGCTAGTTTTTTGGTATTTTTTAGTAGAGACGGGGTTTCACCGTGTTAGCCAGGATGGTCTCGATCTCCTGACCTCGTGATCCACCCGTCTCGGCCTCCCAAAGTGCTGGGATTACAGGCTTGAGCCACCGCGCCCGGCTTTTTGTTTTGTTTTGAGATGGAGTTTCCCTCTTGTTGCCCAGGCTGGAGTGCAATGGTGCGATCTCGGCTTACCGCAACCTCCACCTCCCGTGTTCAAGCGATTTTCCTGCCTCAGCTTCCCAAGTAACTGGGATTACAGGCATGCGCCACCACACGAGGCTAATTTTTGTATTATTAGTAGGGATGGGGTTTCTCCATGTTGGTCAGGCTGGTCTCAAACTCCCTACCTCAGGTGATCTGCTTGCCTCCGCCTCCCAAAGCGCTGGGATTACAGGCGTGAGCCACCGTGCCTGGTCCGATAGTTTTTTATTTATTTACTTATTTATTGTTTTTTCTTTTCTTTTCTTTTCTTTTCTTTTTTCTTTTTTTCTTGAGACAGAGTCTCGTTCTGTTGCCCAGGCTGGAGTGCAGTTCACGGATCACTCCTGCCTCGACCTCCCGGCTCAAGCTATCCTTCTGCCTCAGCTCCCCCCAAATTCCCCCATTACCAGGACAACAGGAGTACATCACCATGCCCGGCTAATTTTTACAATTTTTTGTATAGTTGGAGGTCTCAGTGTATTGCCCAGGCTGGTCTCGAAGTCCTGGACTCAAGCGATCTTCCCACCTTGGCCTACCAGAGTGCTGGGATTACAGCCTTTTTTTTTTTTTTGGAGACGGAGTCTTGCTCTGTTGCCCAGGCAGGAGTGCAGTGGCAAGATCTCAGCTCACTGTAAGCTCCGCCTCCTGAGTTCAAACGATTCTTCTGCTTCAGCCTCCCCAGTAGCTGGGATTACAGATGCCCACCACCACGCCCTGCTAATTTTTGTATTTTTAGTAGAGACGGGGTTTCACCATATTGGCCATGCTGGTCTCGAACTCCTGACCTCAGGTGATCCACTTGCCTTGGCCTCCTGAAGTGCTGGAATTATAGGCGTGAGCCACCGCGCCCAGCCTGGATAGTTTTTTGTTTGCAGTGTGCAATACTGTCTAGTCCAGTGCTTCGCAGGCCTCTCTGTGAATACAAATTGCCTGAGGATCTTGTTCAAATGCAGATTCTGATTCAGTGGGTCTGGGAAAGCATCATCAGTCGGTTCTTGACTATTTAAACAAAAACTGGAAAAGCCCTGAGATTCTTCATTTCTGAGCTCCCAGATGATGCCCATTCACTTTTTTTTTTCTTTCTTCCCTTTTTAAGGCTTTGTGTAGAGAAGTTCCTGGCACTAACCATTCTTCTAACAGTCTGATCAAGATATAAGTCACATACTATACGAATGAAAGTGTACAATTCAATGATTTTTTAATATATTCATAAAGTTGCCCCGTCATCACCACAATCAACTTTAGAACATTTTCATCACCCCAAGAAGAAATCCCGCACCATTTAGCCATCAACCTGCAACCTCCCCATCCTTCCCTGCCTTGAGCAACCACAACAATCTACTTTCTTTTGCTACAGATTTGCCTATTTTGGACACTTCATCTAAATTGAGTCATACAATATGCAATCTTTTGTGACTGGTTTCTTTCACTTAACAGTGCTTTCAAGGTTCATCTGTGCTGGGCCAGGTGCAGTGGCTCACGCCTATAATCCCAGCCCTTAAGCCAGGTGGATCACTTGAGATCAGGGGTTCGAGATCAGCCTGACCAACATAGTGAAATCCTGTCTCTACTAAAAATACAAAAACTAGCCAGGTGTGGTGGCACATGCCTGTAATCCCAGCTACTTGGGAGGCTGAGGCAGGAGAATCGCTTGAACCTGGGAGGCGGAGGTTGCAGTGAGTGGAGATGGTGCCATTACACTCCAGTCAGGACAACAAGAGCGAAACTCTGTCTCAAAAAAAAGGTTTATCTGTGTTGTAGCATGGATCAGTACTTCAGTACCTTTTATGGCTGAGTAATATTCCATTGTATTGATAGAACACATTTTGTTTATCCATTCATCAGTTGATGGACATTTGAGTTGTTTCTACTTGTTGGCTATTATGAATAATGCTGCCATGAATATTTGTATGTAAGTTTTTGTGTGGACATGTGTTTTCATTTCTCTTGTGTATAAACTTGGAGTAGAATTGCTGGGTCACGTGGTAAGTCTATGTTTAACCTTTTGAGGAACTGCCAGATTGTTTGTAAAGTGGCTGCACCATTTTGCATTCCCATCAGCAGCATATGAGTGTTCCAGCTTCTCACAACCTCACTAACACCTGTTATTATCTATCTGTATTATTATGGCCATCTTAGTGGGTGTTATGTGATATCTCATTGTGGTTTTAATTTTGCATTTCCCTGATGGCTAATAATGTTGAACATCTTTTTATGTGCTTATTGGCTGTTTTTTTTTTTTTTTTTTGGAGACAGAGTCTCACTCTCTCGCCCAGGCTGGAGTGCAGTGGCGCGATCTCGGCTCACTGCAACCTCCACCTCCGGGGTTCACGCCATTCTCCTGCCTCAACCTCCTGAGTAGCTGGGACTACAGGCGCCCGCCACCATGCCCGGCTAATTTTTTGTATTTTTAGTAGAGACGGGGTTTCACCGTGTTAGCCAGGATGGTCTCGAGCTCCTGATCTCGTGATCCGCCTGCCTCGGCCTCCCAAAGTGCTGGGATTACAGGCGTGAGCCACTGCACCCGGCCGGCTGTTTTTATACCTTCTTAAGAAAAATTTCTATTCAGATCCTTTGTTCATTTAAAAATTGGGTAGCCTTTTTATTATTGAGTCATATCAAGAAACTTTTTTAAATGGCCCGTTGCAGTGGCTCATGCCTGTAATCCCAGCACTTTGGGAGACTGAGACGGGTGGATCACTTGAGCTCAGGAATTTGAGATCAGCCTGGCTAATGTGGCGAAACCCCGTCTCTACTAAAAATACAAAAAAAAAAAAAAAAAAAAAAAATCAGTCGGGTATGGTTGCATATGCCTGTAATCCCAGCTACTCGGGAAGCTGAGGCACAATAATTGTTTGAACCCGGGAGGTTGAGGTTGCAGTGAGCTGAAATCATGCTACCACACTCTGGTCTGGGCAACAGAGTGAGACCTTGTCTCAAAATAAATTAAAAAAAAAAAAATTTAAAAGAGCCACCCAAAGGCTGACTTCTTATTCATTTCCAAACCTGCTTTTGAGGCTGGACTTTTTATTATTTCTTCCTTTTCAAAATGTTTAATTTAGAGACAAGGTCTCACTGCAGCACCCAGGCTGGAGTGTAATGGGACCATCACAGCTCACTGCAGCCTCAAACTCCTGGGCTCAAGCAAATAATCCTCCCGGATTAGGCTCCCAAAGTGCTGGGATTACAGGTGCATGCCACTATACCTGGACTTTTTTATTTCTTAGAATTGCGTTGTAACATTCATATGAAGAGAACACACGCAAGTTTAAAAACAGGAGTTTCCTCTGACCTCAGCTAGCCAGACAGAGGAAAGGTGAAGAAAGGCTATGTTCTGCAAGATCTTTTAAATAAATGGTGTTTAAGAGGTGTCAGTTGTCAAAATGCAAATAGGTGGGGAAAAATAAAAAAGGCACATCAGTTGACTTTTAACTCTTTAAACAGAAACTGCGAAAGTCTCATAGCCTCAGCCCAGGCAGCCCCAGGCAGAAACAAGGACTAGATAAAAGGCAGGGAGAGTTGATCATTGACTCAATTAGGCTGAATCAATCTTGTCATTGAGTTCCCAAGGAAATTCAATTACAGGTCAAGTGCAGGAAGCCCTGTAATTGTGGCTTAAGCAGTAGAAATGACAGGTAGTCGATAGCAGCCTGGGGATGGGTTTGACTTCAAAGTCCCTGAATCTGTAGTGGGAAAAAAAGGCAGGAGAGTTGTCAAGAGGAAGAGGCTCCTGGAGTTGAAGAACCAACCATGCAGAGGTTTGCCCCAGGCCAAGGGGGCACTAGACAGGGCACCAGAAATGGCACTGCCAGCCCCACCCACCAACCCAGGTACTCAACCTGACGGTGGTGACTCACCAGCCGGAAGGGCTCATGTGTAGAACCTTCAAGACTCAGTAGGAGACTCCAGCACCAGCATCTCCAGCTAAGTTGAGTTGTCTGTGTGGCCAGAAACTGCACTACCCAGGCCAAGGCCAGAGGGTGGGGCCAGTTGGCTCTGTAGGGAGAGCAAAAGTCATGGTGGGGGCCAAGAGACAACTCTCCAGGAATTCCTTTTCCCTGCAGAACTAAGTCTAAGAGAGTCTTGGAAGTAACTGATCCCTCTAGCAGCAATACAAATATTGCAAGAGAGTCTTCGAGTCAAAACCCAGAAGCCATAAAAAGACTGATATATTCCACTATGTCAAAAACAACAAGAAAAAGCTTTTGTGTGGCAAAAAAAAATTATAACTATATTGTACTACAGTTTTGTAATATGTTACCATTGGGGACACTAGGCTAAGGATATATGAGATGGCTCCATATCTTTTTTAAGCACTGCATGTGAATCTATACTTATCTCAAAATAAAACGTTTCGTTAAACTTATATATAAAGGCTGGGCGCGGTAGCTCATGCCTGTAATCTCAGCACTTCGGGAGGCCGAGGCAGGCGGATCACTTGAGGTTAGGAGTTTGAGACCAACCTGGCCAACATGGAGAAACCCTGTCTCTATTAAAATACAAAAAAAAAAAAAAAAAAATTAGCTGGTTGTGGTGGTGTTCCCAGTAATCCCAGCTACTGGGGAGGCTGAAGCAAGTGAATCACTGAAACTCGAGAGGCAGAGGTTGCAGTGAGCTGAGATTGCACCACTGCACTCCAGCCTGAGCAACACAGCGAGACGTCATCTCAAAATATAGGTAGGTAGGTAGGTAGATAGATAGATAGATAGATAGATAGATAGATAGATAGATAGATAGATAGATAGAAGGCAAAATACATAAGAAGAGCTGGAATACATACTTGCAACTCATATCAAAGACCAAGGGCTGGCTGGGTGTGGTGGCTCTCACTTGTAATCCCAGCACTTTGGGAGGCCGAGCCAGGCAGATCACCTGAGATCAGTTCAAGACCAGCCTGGCCAACATGGTGAAACCCCGTCTCTACTAAAAATGCAAAAATTAGCTGAGTGTAGTGGCAGATGCCTATAATCTCAGCTGCTCAGGGGAGTCTGAGGCACGAGAATCACTTGAACCCAGGAGGCGAAGGTTTCAGTGAGCTGAGATTGTGCCACTGCACTCCAGCCTGGGGGATAGAGTGAGACTCTGTCTCAAAAACAAGCAAGCAAACAAACAAAAGACCAAGGGCTAATGCTGTAATTTACAAAGAGCTTGTAGAAATTGAGAAGAAAAAGACCACCAATGCAGTTTAAAAAAGCACACACACTGCCGGGAGCGGTGGCTCACACCTGTAATGCCAGCACTTTGGGAGGCTGAGGTGGGAGGATCACCTGAGGTTGGGAGTTTGAGACCAGCCTGACCAACATGGAGAAACCCTGTCTCTACTAAAAATACAAAATTAGCCAGGCGTGGTGGCGCATGCCTGTAATCCCAGCTACTCAGGAGGCTGAGGCAGGAGAACTGCTTGAACCCGGGAAGCGGAGGTTGCGGTGAGCCAAGATTGCACCATTGTACTTCAGCCTGGGCAACAAGAACAAAACGCCATCTAAAAAAAAGAGCAAAGGATAAAGAGACAGTTTACACACCAAAAATATAAAAAGTCTTTAAATTCATGAAAAGAAGTTCAACCTTTCTCATAACATAAATGCAAATTAAAACTATAGTGAGACACCATTTTTGGTAAAAGTCCCCAAATCCAAAAGCTGAACAATGTACTCTGTTGGTGAACTTTTAAGGGAGCAGACACTCTTTGCATTTACCCTTTGATCCAGCATATGGGGCACATATATAAGATATGTGCATGAAATACCAATCCGTGCATAAAAATGAAATGACATAGCACAAGGGTATTCACTGAGACACTGTGATAGCAAAAGAGTGGAAACGATTCAAGTGTCTAGTAATGGGGACTGGTTGAATAATTTATGGTCCAGCCACATAATGGACTAAATATAATATTGGCTATAAGAAAGAAAGAGGAAGATTTCTATGAACTTATGTAGAAAGGGTTCCTGATTTATTATTGCTAAGTGAGGAAAGCACTTTTCAGAACAGTAAAGTGTATCCTGCCTCTTAGGGAAGAAAGAGGGGTCAGAATACATCTCTGTAAAAATGTTACCTCAGGTGGAAGGAGAAAGGGGAAAGGTGAAGGAGGCAAGGGTGGAAATGAGGTTTCTCTGTAATGTTGTTGCTGAAATGCCAGGGGCTCAGTTTACTGCACAGAAAGCCAATCACTGAGACAACGAGTATTGCCAGAGAAGAAGGCTACAATCAGGCGCTGCAGTCAAGGAGATGGGAGATCAGTCTCAAATCTATCTCATTGGCTGGCTAAAATTAAGGGTTTATATAATAGGGAAGAAATGTAACCATGTGTGGGAAAATAGGAATTAGGGAGGGGTTAGGAAGGGAAGTTGGTCAACAAGAAGCAGGTGGTCTGTTAGGCAACCATGATGGATGAGGAGTCTGGCATCTCATTGTCCAGAAGCCATGATATGGTAAGTTTCAGCTCCTTGATACTATCTGGGAGGCCTGATGGTTGGTTTCCTGAGAAAGGAACTCAGATAAGATAAATGACACTTTCTGAAGTTTTAAGACTGGGAGGATCATTTTTATGTTTATTCAATGAAACCATAAACATCAGTTCTAAGGGACAGCTGGGCCAGTTTCAATGCTGTTTTGTATAGTTGTGACTCTTAATCCTATAAATTTATTTCCCATCTTAAAAGAATTCCCAAGACTTAGAGATGCTCCACAGAGAGGGGTAGAATGGAGCTTGTCACCTGTCCTTTGGGAAGGTAGACATGTGCAGGAACTCAGGAATCCATGCTTGAGATAGTAGAGCCTGGCAATATTAGGGAAGGAAGTGACCCTAAAAATTATCCAGTTCCGGCCAAGCGTGGTGGCTCATGCCTGTAATCCCACCACTTTGGGAGGCTGAGGCGGATGGATCACTTAAGGTCAGGAGTTCAAGACCGGTTTGGTTAACATGGTGAAACCACATCTCTATTAAAAAAAAAATACAAAAATTAGCCAGGCATGGTGGTGCACGCCTGTAATCCCAGCTACTCTGGAGGCTAAGGCATGAGAATTGCTTGAACCTGGGAAGCAGAGGTTGCAGTGAGCCAAGATTGCACCAATGCACTCCAGCCTGGGTGACAGAGCAAGACTGTATCTAAAAAAAAAAAAAAAAGATCCAGTTCTGTATTTTCATTTTTTACATAGTTGAGGGAAACTAAGACGGAAGTGGAGAATTAATTCCCTTGCCTAAGGACTTATAGTGAATAGTGTGAAAATAATCTCTGGAGCCCAGATTTCCTCAATTTCTAAGAAAAGTAGCTCTTCCAAAGTATGTCTTTATTGCTGAAGAGGCAGCACGATTTGGGTGAGGAAAGTGAGTTGCTTTTTGTGATTATAGCTGTCAGGTGCCCACCACCACACCTGGCTAATTTTGTGTATTTTAGTAGAGACGGGGTTTCACCATATTGGCCAGGATGGTCTGGATCTCCTGATCTCGTGATCCGCCCACCTTGGCCTCCCAAAGTGCTAGGATTACGGGTATAAGTCACTGTACCCGGCCAATTTAAACCACTTTTAATGGAAATATTTCTAAAACCCTTCCTGCTGAACATAATTTAACTTTCCCAATGACTCAGTGCCATCATTATAAAAATAAATTACCGGGACTGTGGCACGGGCAACAGTCCCCAGGGACTCCTGCAGGAGGAAGGTAAGGCCTTTGCCCCTCACACTAATAGACTGTTCTTCTTTCTGAGGTCTTGCATTTGCTTTTGAGAGCCTGTCTGTCCTCTCTTTCAGCTGCCATCCCTGTGGACTGGCAACGCCTGAGTCTCATTGAGGATTTGAAGAGTGAGAAAGCCCCTCCTCTGTGTAAAACCTAGTGTTCTTTGAGGGTCTTTCCGAGTCTCAGACTCCAAGGTCCTCTCCACTTCCCTTGATTAGGATTCTTTGCTGCCCTCACGGCCGGCTCAGAGCAGATGCAAGCCCCATTCATTCAAGGCTCCTCTCTTTCACTCTCCTCCTCCTCCCCCAAGCTCCCCACCACTACACCCGTCTCTTCCAAAGTTTTATGCTGTGGCTTCTGGAATCCCATCCAAGGCAAACAAAGTTCTCCACATATAGTAAAACATTAATTCTATATTTAGCCAAGTGAAGCATTCACATAGTTAGAATCATCAAATGTACTAAAAGGTTCAAGGTGAAACCAGCAGCTCTGCCACACCAGCACCAGCCCACCTTGCACAGGAAAGTCTCTTTTAGTTGCTGCTTCTGGTATTTGTTTTCTTTTTTGTTTGTTTGTTTGTTTTGTTTTTTGAGACAGAGTCTTGCCCTGTTGCCAGGATGAAGTGCAGTGGCATGATCTCGGCTTACTGCAACCTCAGCCTCCCAGCTTCAAGCAACTCTCTTTAGTAGTAGGGATTACAGGCATGCGCCAGCACACCCAGCTAATTTTTGTATTTTTAGTAGAGACAGGGTTTAGTCATGTTGGCCAGGCTAGTCTTGAACTCCTGACCTCAGGAGATATGCCTGCTTCGGCCTCCCGAAGTGATGGGATTACAAGCGTGAGTCATCAGGCCTGGCCTGCTTTTTGAATTTTAAATAATATGCAAGAACTGCTATTTTTTATTTGTCCATTTTAAAATGATCTGTAGACTTTCTAACATGACACAGGCAATTTCTTGTACACATACATTCAAGCAAGCACATGTAACTTTTTCTCCTAGTTTAGTTTTAATTTTCAGGTAAGTCAATATTCCATGTTTACACGGTTTCCACTATCGTGTTTATATATTCAGTAGTTACATGTTCTGTGGTTGTGGTTGTGTTTCTTTTGTTTTTCATCATTTTTATTTTCCAGGAGTTAGTAATTGCTTAGTAATTACTAGGCAATTTTCTTAGTTTGCTTGGTTGTCTATGTACCTATCATTATTTCTCTTATCCTCCTACAACTTCTCATTATAATTTTCCACATGATAAAACACATCAAATAATAAATTGTATTCTGGTTGGGCAAAGTGGCACATGCTTGTAGTCCCAGCTACTTGGGAAGATCCCTTGAGTCCAGAAGTTCCAGGCCAGCCTGGGCAATATAGCAAGACCCTGTCTCTACAAAATTTTTAAAAATTAGCCAAGCATGGGGCTGGGTGCAGTGGCTCAGGCCTGTAATCCCAGCACTTTGGGAGGCCAAGGTGGGTGGATCACAAGGTCAGGAGATCAAGACCATCCTGGCTAACACGGTGAAACCCCGTGTCTACTAAAAATACAAAAAAATTGGCTGTGTGTGCTGGCGGGCACCTGTAGTCCCAGCTACTTGGAAGGCTGAGGCAGGACAATGGCGTGAACCCAGGAGGTGGAGCTTGCAGTGAGCTGAGATCATGCCACTGCACTCCAGCCTGGGCGACAGAGCGAGACTCCATCTCCAAAAAAAAAAAAAAAAATTAGCCAAGCGTGGTGGTGCACAGCTGTAGTCCCAGCTACTTGGGAAGCTGAGGTGGGAGGATAGCTTAAGCCCAGCAGTTTGAGGCTTCAGTGAGCTATGATTGTACCACTGCACTCCAGTCTGAGCAACAAAGCAAGACCCCTGTCTTAAAAAAAAAAAAAAAAAATCTGTTTTCTGGAGTTCTCTGTCATCATGCTCCAATCTGAACATTTCTGTTGTCTAGGTCTTTTGCACACATTATTATTTTAGGATTTCTTTTCACCATAATTGCAGAAATTCCTTTAGCCTGTGAATTGGATTGCCTGTTCCTTAAATTCGCATCTTCTTTCTTGGTTTAATCTCTGGTTTTGGTAGGGCACATTCTCCACTAGCTACCTGGGAAACGATTTTGTAGGTAATTATTAAAAATCATTTTATTGGCCAGATGTGGTGACTCATGCCTGTAATCCCAACACTTTGGGAACCCAAGGCAGGCAGACTGCTTGAGTGCAGGAGTTCAAGACCAGCCTGGGCAACATGGCAAAACCCCATCACTATTAAAAAAAAAAAAAATGTATTGAAGTGTAATTTTCCCACTGTAAGAGGCACCCATTTTAAGTGTATGCTTTTATGGGTTTTGATTTTTTTTTTTTTTTTTTTTGAGACGGAGTCTCACACTGTCGCCCAGGTTGGAGTGCAGTGGCGCGATCTCAGCTCACTGCAAGTTCTGCCTCCCGGGTTCACACCATTCTCCTGCCCAGCCTCCCAAGTAGCTGGGACTACAGGCACCCGCCACCACGCCCGGCTAAGTTTTTAGTATATTTAGTAGAGACAAGGTTTCACTATGTTAGCCAGGATGGTCTCGATCTCCTGACCTTGTGATCCGCCTGCTTCAGCCTCCCAAAGTGCTGGAATTACAGGGGTGAGCCACCGCGCCTGGCCGGGTTTTGATAAATTTTATGCCCCTGAGTAACAACCACCGCAATGAAGATCTGGAGCTTTTCCATTGCTCCAAAAAAATCAGTGCTCTACCCCAACCAATCTTCACCTCTCCTCCATCCCCAGCTCCAGACAACCTTTCTGTTTTTTGTTAGTAGAGATTAGATTAGATTAGTCTTTTCTAGGATTTTTATCTAAATGAAATCACACAGCAGTCTTTTGAGTCTGGCTTCTTTCACTCAGCATAACGTTTCTGAGATTAATCCATATTGCTGTATGTATCAATAATTCATTCATTTTTAACAATGGCTTTGTTGAGGTGTAATTAACATACAATAAACTGCACATAATCCGAGTGTACTATTTGATAAATTTTGATGTATATTCATGCCCGTGAACCTATGGTCATTACTCAGTATAATTATTCTGAAATTCATTAATGTTGTTACTTGTATCAATAGTTAATTCTTTTTTATTACCAAGTAGCACTCCAGTCCAGTATATATAGATACACCACAGTTTATTTATCCACTCATGTATTTAAACATTGGATTGTTTCCAGTTTGATCTATTACAAGTAAAACGGCTATGAACATTCTTTGTGCAGAGAAAGCTACTATGTCTTTGACGTCTTTGTATGGACATATATTTTCTTTTCTCTTAGATAAATACCTAAGAGTAAAACTGTTGAATTAATGGTAGCTGTATGTCTAATATGTTTAACTTTTTTTTTTTTTTTTTTTGAGACAGGGTCTCACTCTGTCGCTCAGGTTGGGGTACAGTGGTGCAATCACAGCTAACTGCAGCCTCCACCACCCCGGCTCAAGCAATCCTCCCACCTCAGCCTCTCTAGTAGCTGAGACTACAGTCACAAGCCACCACCCCAGCTAATTTTTGTATTCTTTGTAGAGATGGGGTTTCGCCATGTTGCCCATGGTTGGTCTCAACCTCCCAGGCTTAAGTGATCCACACTCCTGGGCCTCCCAAAGGGCTGGATTACAGGCGTGAGCCACCGCATCCAACCTGTTTAACTTTTTTTTTGAGATGGAGTCTCGCTTTGTTGCCCAGGCTGCAGTGAAGTGGCACAATCTCAGCTCACTGCAACCCCCACCTCCCAGGTTCAGGTGATTCTCCTACCTCAGCCTCCTAAGTAGCTGGGATTACAGGAGTGCGCCACCACACCCAGCCAATTTTTGTATTTTTAGTAGAGGCGGGGTTTCATCATGTTGGCCAGGCTGGTCTCTAACTCCTGACCTCCAGTGTCTCCCACCTCGGCCTCCCAAAGTGCTGAGATTATAGGTGTGAGCTACAGTGCCCAGACATAGCCTGTTTAACTTTTAAAGAAGCTGTCAAACTGTTTACCAAACTGGTTGGGCCATTTTATTTTCCTACAAGCAATGTATGAGAATTCCAGTCACTCCATGTCCTCTCTAACACTTGGTTTTGTCAGACTTTTAAATTTTAGCTATTGTGATAGGTATAGTGTTATTATCTCTGTGTGGTTTGATTTTGCATTTCCCTGTTGACTAATGCTGTTGAACATTTTTTCGTGTGGTTATTGGCCACTCATATCTTCTTTTGTGAGGAATGAGTCTGTTCAAATATTTTGCCAATTGTTTATTTGGGCTGTTTGCCTTCTTATTATTGAGTTGTAAGAGTTCTTTGTATATTCTGGATACAAGCCTTTGTTAAATATACACATAAAAATATTTTCTGGCGGGGCACAGTGGCTCACGCCTGTAATCCTAGCACTTTGGGAGGCCTGAGACAGGTAGATCGCTTGAGCTGAGGAGTTCGAGACCAGCCTAGGCAATATGGTGAAACCTCGTCTCCACTAAAAATCCCCCCAAAAATTGCCCAGACATGGCAGCGTGTGCCTATAGTCCCAGCTACTCCAGAGGCTGAGATGGGAGGATAACTTGAGTCCAGTTCAAGGCTGCAGTGAGCTGTGATCACACCACTGCACTCCAGCCTGGGTGACAGAGTGAGACCTCGTCTCAAAAAATTTAGAAAAAAAAAATATATATATATATATATATATATA
Source organism: Theropithecus gelada (assembly GCF_003255815.1). Taxonomy (NCBI): domain Eukaryota; kingdom Metazoa; phylum Chordata; class Mammalia; order Primates; family Cercopithecidae; genus Theropithecus; species Theropithecus gelada. Next base: position 64,284,470 of record NC_037684.1, read on the forward strand.
TATATATATATATATATATAAAAGTTTATATTTTCTCCCTGTTCCTGGCTTATCTTTTCATTTTCTTTTCTTTTTCTTTCTTTCTTTTTTTTTTTTTGCGACAGGTTCTTACTCTGTCACCCAGACTGGAGTGCAGTGACACAATCACGGCTCACTACAGCCTCAGTCTTCCCAGGCTTAGGTGATTCTCTCACCTCAGACTACAGGTTCCTGCTACCACACCCAGCTATTTTTTGAATTTTTGGTAGAAACGGGGGTTTCGCCATGTTGGCCAGGCTAGTCTTGAACTCCTGGGCTCAAATGATCCTCCTCAGCCTCTCAAAATGCTAGGATTACAGCTGCAAGCCACCACGTTTGCATTTTCTTAATGGTGTCTTTTGAAGAGCAGAAGTTTTTCATTTTGATAAAGTACATTTTACCAGGTTTTTTTTCTAAATGGCTCATGCTTTTCTTTGATGTTCTGTTTAGGAATATTTGGCCTACCTCCATAATGAAGAAGCAGTCTCTCAATGTAATTTAGGATGGGGGCTTGTGGTGGAGGTTGTGGTATTAGTTCTACCACTGGAGACTCCAGGTATCAGCCTGATCTCCAGAATGGCTGGACACTGAAGGTCAGCTGTGTTGTAACTGCCCAGTGGGTTCACCTTGCCCGCTGCCTAGACACAGCCAATTTATCAAGATGGGGAATTGTAATAGAGAAAGAGTAATTCACTCAGAGTCGGCTGTGCGGGAGACCCGAGTTTTATTATTTACTCATATCAATCTCCCTGCCTTTGGGATCAGAGTTTTTAAGGACAATTTGGTGGGTAGGGGGCAGCCAGTGAGTCACGAGTGCTGATTAGTTGGGTCAGAGATGAAATCATAGGAAGTAGAACTGTCTTACGCTGAGTCAGTTCCTGGGTGGGGGCCATAGGATCAGATGAGCCAGTTTATCGATCTAGGTGGTGCCAGCTGATCCATCCAGTGCAGGGTCTACAAAGTATCTCAAGCACTGATCTCAGGCTCTACAATAGTGATGTTATTCCCAGGGGAGGGTCAGAATCTTGTGGCCTCCAGTTGCATGACTCCTAAACCATGATTTCTAATCTTTTGGCTAATTTGTTAGTCCTACAAAGTGCCTAGTGAAACAGAAGGCATGTAAATCCCTTCTGCCAATATTGATTGATCGTGCTAAATGGCTTGACCAATAAAATGGCCTCAGCCCACAAAGGTTGTTGATTTGAAACAGTGTAGAATACTTGATGGACACAAAGAGATTAACACTTTAATTAATGCCCTGTCAGGAGCTGGCATGCTGGTGTAGACAGAGTCTCTGTACAATAGCCCTGTGTGGAATGCAGACTTGGGCTGTAGCAAAAGCACCACCCAGCAATGACCACTGGGATTTTGGACCAAAAAATTTCCATTTGAGAGATAAGTAACTAGCTTGCTATTGAACATTAATTGAAATGGCCACTATGACTAAAGGCATAAAATAATCTTGAAATCTGACAGAGTCATCATGTCTTGGACAATTTTGGAGAAACATGGCCGGGTGCGGTGACTCACGCCTGTAATCCCAGCGCTTTGGGAGGCCGAGGCGGGCAGAGTCACTTGAGGTCGGGAGTTCAAGACCAGCCTGGCCAACATGGCGAAACCCTGTCTCTACTCAAAATAAAAAATAAAATAAAATAAAATACCGTGGTGGCATGCGCCTCTAATCCCAGCTACTCAGAAGGCTGAGGCAGGAGAATCACTTGAACCTGGGAGGCGGAGGTTGCCGTGAGCCAGGATGGCGCCACTGCACTCCAGCCTGGCAACAGAGCAATACTCCCTCTAAAAAATAAATACATAAAATTGAAGAAACACTGTAATGGAGTGGAAAGTGCCCAGAAGAGCTCCATAACAAATGGAAATGGTGTATACAGGAACATGCTACCAGAGAGATGCGAGGATTACTCATGAGCGGGTAGTCTCTTTATCCCTAGAATTGTAGCTGCCCAATGGGTTCCCCTTGCCCTTGCCTAGACAGAGCTGATTTATCAAGACGAGGGAACTGCAATGGAGAAAGAGGCATGTATGCAGAGCTGGCTGTGTGGGAGACTGGAGTTTTATTATTATTCAAATCAGTCTCCCTGAGCATTTGGGAATCAGAGTTTTTAAGAATAATTTGGTGGGTGTGGGGCCCGCGGTCAAGAGTGCTGATTGGTTGGACGTGGGATGAAATCATAGGGAGTCTAAGCTGTTCTCTTGTGCTGAGTCAGTTTTTTGGTGGGGACCAGAAGATTAGAGGAGCCAGTTTACCGAAATTTCTCAAGCACTGATCATAGATTGTACAATGGTGATGTTATCTCCAGGAGCAATTTGGGGAGGGTCAGAATCTTAGAGCCACCAGCTGAATTACTCCTAAACCATAATTTCTGATCTTTTGACTAATTTGTTAGTTTACAAAGGCAGTCTAGTTCCCAGGCAAGAAGGGGGTTTGTTTTGGGAAAGGGCTGTTATCATCTTTGTTTTAAACTATAAACTACAAAATAAGTTCCTTCCAGAGTTAGTTTAGCCTCTGCCCTGGAATGAACAAGCACAGGTTGGAGGTTAGAAGCTGGAAGGAGTTGGTTAGTCAGATCTCTTTCACTGTCTCAGTTATAATGTTTTTTTTTTTTTTTCTAATCTCACTCTATCACCCAGGCTGGAGTGCAGTGGAGCGATCTTGGCTCAGTGCAACCTCTGCCTCCCGGGTTCAAGCAACTGTCCTGCCTCAGCCTCCCGAGTAGCTGGCGTGCGCCACCATGCCCGGCTAATGTTTTTGTATTTTTAGAAGAGACGGGGTTTCACCATATTGGTCAAGCTGGTCTCAAACTCCTGACCTCAAATGATCTGTCTGCCTTGGCCCTCCTAAAGTGCTGGGATTACAGGCATGAGCCACCGCACCTGGCCTTAGTTACAGTTTTGCAATGGCGGTTTCAGAATCCACTTTGGAACCTCCTGAGATGCTGCTGGATGCTACAGCCACTTGGGTCACTTAAGCGGTGCCCTAGGAACAGCCATCTGTTGACCAACAAAGAGCTTCTTGATTTATGGATGGCAGTTCCCAGGTGAACGGACAGCATCCTGTTTGGAACACCACCACTCTAATTAAAGAAGGTAAGAACAAATCAGCTGTGTGGGCGGAACTGCATGCTGTTCGACTCTCTGTTTGGGGTGTGGTTTGTTTTGTTTTGTTTAGTTTTTGAGACGGAGTCTCGCTCTGTCACCCAGGCTGGAGTGCAGTGGCGCGATCTCAGCTCAACCTCCGCCTCCAGGTTCAAGTGATTGTCCTGCCTCAGCCTCCCGAGGATCTGGGACTACAGGCATGCACCACCACACTTGGCTAATTTTGTATTTTTAGTAGGGACGGGGTTTCTCCGTGTTGGTCAGGTTGGTCTCGAACTCCCGACCTCAGGTGATCCACCCGCCTCGGCCTCCCAAAGTGCTGGGTGAGCCACCACGCCTGGCCCCTGTTTGGGTTTTTACCAATTCATGGGTATAGCTAATGGCCAGGCCACAACATCTGGTAAAACAATGGAGACTGGACTATTGAAAGTATCCTCATATGGGGCATGGCCCCATGGAAACCACCATGGGAATTTAAGGGATGTATTAAAATAGGACATATCAATGATCCTCAGAAGTAGCCCCTTCTAGGACTGGAAGGAGATTGGAATCTGCAATACCCTTGTTTGAGGTGGCCACCTGGCTGCATTAAATGAGTGTACACAGGGGACCCATAGCCATGCAGACATAAGCTGGATCTAGACACGTTCCTCTTGCACCCTCTCAGGCATAAAATGCTATAAGAATCATACTGTCTATTAACAAGAGAGACAGAGACTGCAGATAACTATGGAGAAGGTCTCCACGGCGAAGGTCCCACATATAGCTGGCAAATTGGACGGTTGCTGCCAGCCCTGGGGGGCTACAAATGGGTCCTAAAAAAAACAAGACACTCTGGGACTAGGCTTTGCATCCCCAGCAGTCGATGCAAATACTCAAAATACTGTAAAAGAATTGAAACCGAAAATACTGCACCAATTAGGACTGTCGAGTCACATTTCTTCAGACCAAGAAATACATTTTCATCCTCAGAGAAATGTGTTCCATCCAAGGAACACATTTCAAACCTCAAATCATGGTTTGATAGAAACTGAACAGACAATTGAAAGATCTGCTGTTCAAAATCGGGGGCGATAAAGGAATGAAAGGCTGGTTACATGCCTTCATGTTTACACCCAACATGAGGGAGTCAAGGAAGGGCCCCCATTAGACAGATTACCCCACCTTGAGACCTTGTCTCTACCAAAAACAAAAACAAAAAACTGTTTTAAAACTAGCTGGACACGGTGGCGTGCACCTGCAGTCCTATGTACTTGGGAGGCTGAGAGGCAGGAGGATGGCTTGAGCCTGGGAAGTTGAGGCTGCCGTGAGCTGTGATTGTATCGCTGCACTCCAGCCTGGGCGACAGAGGGAGACCATGTCTCAAAAAATAAATAAATAAATAAGTGGAAAGTTTAGATATAACTGAAGGGAAGGAGAAATGGTAGCTGAATATAAAGAAATGAATGAGTGGGTTACAATGAGGGGATATCACATATTACATCAATATTACATTGATGCTTTGAGAGGGACTCAGAGCAAGAGATGATATTTTCTCTTAGCTTAATTATACAGGATACGCCGGGCACAGTGGCTCATGCCTGTAATCCCAGCACTTTGGAAGGCCGAGGCAGGTGGATCACCTGAGGTCAGGAGTTCGAGATCAGCCTGGCCAACATGGTAAAACCCTGTCTCTACTAAAAATATAAAAATTAAGGCCGGGCGCGGTGGCTCAAGCCTGTAATCCCAGCACTTTGGGAGGCCGAGACGGGTGGATCACAAGGTCATGAGATCGAGACCATCCTGGCTAACATGGTGAAACCCCGTCTCTACTATAAAATACAAAAAACTAGCCGGGCGAGGTGGCGGGCGCCTGTAGTCCCAGCTACTCGGAAGGCCGAGGCAGGAGAATGGCGTGAACCCGGGAGGCGGAACTTGTAGTGAGCTGACATCTGGCCACTGCACTCCAGCCTGGGCGACAGAGCGAGACTCCGTCTCAAAAAAAAAAAACAAAAAAACCCAAAAAACTCTGTCTCAAAAAAAAAAAAAAAATATATATATATATATATATATATGCAGGATATCTGAAAGGGTGGAGCCATCTGATGCCAAGATCACTCCTGCTTTTGAAACCTGACAAAGCCAAACGGAAGTCTGCAAACCCTAGTGGCATCGCTCTGGGAGACATTTTGGTCATATGCTATGATTACTCCAGATGGACTGGACTCACTGTTCATGACTAAGACTCTAGTAATATGCCAGTATCTTTTGTCGATTATTTTTCAGGTTATATCTACAGCCATATTGTGATACAGTGTTAACACTCACCTTGTTGCTAAGATTCAACTATCTTACATAAACCGGTCATGTGATAATACTGATATTGATGATCAAATGCATTGGGAAAATGGCCCTAGGGAAGAACTGGATTTAACTAACCAAAGCTAATTTCTATGCTACCGTGCTCTGAGAAGCCCAAGCACATGGAATCACAACATAGAGAAGGACAGAGGTCCTCAACTCACAGCCCTCACTGACTTGCTGGAGGATAGCAACACCAGCTACCAGGCCCATGCCCCAGCCAGCATCACGTGGAGCAGAGCCACCTGGTGAAGCCAGTGGGCCCACAGAATCATGAAGTTACAACTGGCATTGCTTCAAGCCATGCAACACTGGGGGTATTTAATTTCCTACCAGTAAATAGATGAAACACCCGATATTTCCAATCCCTCAGGCTTCCAGGATTCTGCTGGTTTTTGATGTCCACCCCCACCCGCCAGCGCTTGGATTTGAGCTCCCTCTGCTCTGCCAAGTCAGTCATCACTCTCCACGCTCCCCCCCGCTTTCCAGAATGCTGAGTTCTCCTGTCTGTGCTCATTTCCTCCCCCGTTCTTCTTGTCCTTGTGGGTTTATGCCTTTTTTATCCTTTTATTGTAATTTTAGTGGGGTTTTGGGAGGGTGAAGAGATAAATAGATCTGCTTAATCTGTCCTGTTTAATTCAGTTTCTCCTGCATTCTTAACATATTCACAGGATTTTCCCTCCACCTCCTTCTTTACTCAAGATCTGGCTCTGCTCACAGGCTCCTCCCAGACACCACACACCCCAGAGTTGAGAGGTTTGGGGTCAGTGTCCTCCTCATTCCCAGCGGTTCCTTGAGGGCCATGCCACTCACCTCTTCAACCCCGCCCCCATCCCTGGTGAACGTCATCATCCACTGAGCAGTGGGCACACCCTCTTCTCCATCAGCTCCCAGTCTTCTCATTCTGGTGATTTTACCATCCCCATGACCAATCCAGCCATCAGCCTGTCCTCTGAGCGCCCCGAACTCCTCACGTCACATGCTTCTCCTCTACCTCCTTCAGCCATAACGTCACAGGACCAAACCTCCACTGTGTCATCTCCCAGAGCTGCCTCCCCTCTGAAGTCACTAGTTCAGGCTGTCTACTCAGCATAACGGCCAGCTGAGAGGTCTCTTCTCCTGTGTGGAGCTGACCCCACAGTCTATATTCTGCATCCCTTGTCGCGACCCCACCTCCCAATGGTGCATTCCATCTGCCTTATGTTATCACCTTCTCCTTCTCTGTATGGCTTATTTTATTTTATTTTATTTTATTTTAAGACAGAGTCTCTCTCTGTCGCCCAGGCTGGAGTGCAGTGGAATGATCTCAGCTCACTGCAACCTCCGCCTCCCAGGTTCAAGCAATTCTCCTGCCTCAGCCTCCTGGGTAGCTGGGATTACAGGCACCTGCCACCACTCCCGGCTAATTTTGTATTTTTAGTAGAGACGGGGTTTCACCATGTTGGCCAGGCTGATCTCAAACTCCTGACCTCAGGTGATCTGCCCACCTCAGCCTCCCAAAGTGCTGAGATTACATGTGTGAGTCTCCACACCAGGCCTCCTTCTCTGTATGTTTTCTGGGGGCTGCCCAGCACCCATTCACCCGCTTCCAGGAGCAGAGCCTGATTTTGTTTCTAGACCTCTCCCTGTCCCCCTCAGTCCTTGTCATCTAGGTTAAACTGGCTTCACCCTCAGCCTGGTGTGAGCCAGGCCCTGCCAATCCATCACCTTGCCTGGTGACTGAGATGGGCGCGGGAGTGGACATCTGACCAAAGGCAGGCCAGTTAGTCAAGAGACTCAATTCCTGGATGTTTGTGGAAGGCATTAGGTAAGTGGGGTCTTTGCTCATTGAATTTAAGTCTGGGAGGATGAAGGCCAGCACTGTTGCAGCCGTTTTGCCACAATGAGGGGAGGGCCTTTGGGAGGATAAAGTCAAGCAGAGAAGAGAGCAAAGCCTGAGACCTGCAGCGTCTATGCCTGAATCCAGCTGTGCCTAAAGGCAGCGCTGTAGCTCACGTTTCCAGTTACAAGAACCCATTCAACCTTTCTGCCTTAGCCTGGTTTTTATTGTGGCCCTACTGAAGGCACCATCAGGAGAATCACGTTTAAAAGTGGCACAAGACAAAGACTTGAATCTGGATACCTTCAGCCATAGTCTACAGCTCCCCCTGGTGGAAAACATTGTTTTTCAGAGTCCGCTACTAGGCCTTAATTTTCATCCACCACGTGTCCCAATAGTCTGTATATATCTAGGTCAATTTAGAACATCTTTTCTAGTTCAAAAAGCATGTAATTGCTGCTATTTATAATCCTGATCACAGCCCATTCCGGTAATACTTTGTAATTCAGAACTATAATCCCCAACGAAACATGTCCCAAAATCATGCAGTGAATGTGGAATGTGCTAGATCATTAGGACTCTTTTTTTTTTTTTTTCTTTTTGAGATAGGGTCTCGCTCTATTGCTCAGGCTGGAGTGCAGTGGTGTTATCACGGTTCATTGCCGTCTCGACCTCCTGGGTTCAATGATCCTCCCGCCTTGGCCTCCCAAAATGCTGGGGATTATAGGCAGGAACCACTGTGCCTAGACAGGAATCAATTTTTATAATTATCAAAAAACAGACAAGAAGAAAGGAGGAAACACAAAACCATAATGCGGTAGAAGGTTAAAATCCAGTCAGGTATAACGTCATTGATTTCTGGTTTCAAAGATTGTATCGCCACAATTGCCTCTTTTCTCCCCACATCTCATGGAAATTATCATAAAGTAACGGTATGACAGTGTAAAAAATGATCTGTTCCGGCCGGGCGCGGTGGCTCATGCCTGTAATCCCAGCACTTTGGAGGCCGAGGTGGGTAGATCATCTGAGGTCAGGAGTTCGAGACCAACCTGACCAACATGGTGAAACCTCGTCTCTACTAAAAAAAAACAAAAACAAAAAAAACTAGCCAGACGTGGTAGTGCATGGCAGAGGTTGCAGTGAGCCGATTCGCACTATTGCACTCCAGCCTGGGCAACAAAAGCGAAACTCCGTCTCAAAAAAAAAAAAATATATATATACACACACACACACACACACACACACACACATATATATTCCAGCAAATTATAAAGCTGGAGAGAATGTCACTAACAGAACTGAAATCTGAGGAATTTGAGGAGATGTGTTTTTTCGTTGAGAGCGAAGTCACGCAGTGGTGAGCCGAGCACCCAGCAAAAAGGAGGGGCTCCCCAGAGGAAAGTGGAAAGATCTCCCCGGCAGAGCTCCGCCCAGCCCCAGCTCTGAGCAGTGGGCCCCAGGCATCAGGGTTTCAAGGCTGAGGAATGTCCAGGGCTGCCGCATCGCGCCTCGCTTCCTCCGCCACTAAACCAGCGGGGGACTGACTGCCCGAGGCTGGTGCAGAAGCGGGTGCGAAGCCGGAGAGGGAACGCGCGTGGCGCCCCAGCCGCCACCTCAACCCAGCCACTTCCGCAGCTGCCCGGGCGCCGCTGCACCCGGACTACTCTGCGGTCCACCCGCTGCGGCCAGAAGAAGAGAGACTCCGGGGAGAGTGGCCCTGCAGCACCCCGGCCTTCACAGAGCAGGGGGCGGAGAAGCCCAGGTGCTCTGGGTGCCTGCGCAACCTGAGCCCGGGTCGCCTCGCGCCTTATCCTTGGGGCTCCCCCTGGCGGTTATTCCTGTCCCTGCAGGGAAATGTGCCCGTTGTCTCATCTGCATCCACTTAGCACCAAGACTGGGTAGCTGAGGGGTCGGCGGGAGAGGAGTGGGGAGGCAGCAAAAGATGATCCACGCGGACGACCAGGGAGCCCGCACCAGCCTCCAAGCGCGTCAGTCTCCAGCTCCACTCCCCAGGGTGAACAGCCAACGGATAATCACCCCGAAGTAAGGCCCATCCGCCTCCTGAAAAAGGTGGATAAAGAAGGGCAATCCGCTGAAGAATGGAGTACACGAATTCTAAGTACAAGAATGTACTTACAATATTCAAATTAATACCCTCAATAACATTAATGACAGACTCTTGCATTCACAGTAAACAACCTGGTGTCCAAAATGTGGTATATCCATGCAATGGAATATTATTCAGCCTCTAACAGGAATGAAATTCTGACACATGCTATAATGTGGATGGACCCTGAAAACATTACGCTGAATGAAATAAGCCGAACACGGAAGGACAAATCCTGTATGAGTCCATGTATACGAGGTACCTACAGTAGGCAAATTCATAGAGGGGACGTCATTGTTTAATGGGCACAGAGCTTTTGTTCGAGATGATGAAGAGTTTCAAGTATAGTGGTGATGGTTACACAAAAATTTTGGCTGTACTTAATGCCACTAAACTGTACACTTAAAAATGGTTAAAATGAGGCCAGGCACGGTGGCTCATGCCTGTAATCCCAGCACTTTGGGAGGCCGAGGTGGGTGGATCACCTGAGGTCAGGAGTTGGAGTCCAGCCTGGCCAACATGGTGAAACCCCATCTCCACTAAAAATATAAAAATTAGCCGGGCATGGTGGGATGTGCCTGTAATCCCAGATACTAGGGTAGCTGAGGCAGGAGGACCGCTTGAACCTGGGAGGTGGAGGTTGCAGTGAGCTGAGATCGTGCCACGGCACTCCAGCCTGGGCAACAGAACGAGACTCTATCTCAAAAATAAAAATAAAAATAAAAAATGGCTAACATAGAAAAAATTATGTTATGTGTATTTTACCACAAAAAAAAAAATACCCCCAAAAAATCCCATTAACGAAAAAGGAGCAATCATAGAACAAGAAACAGTTCTTAGAAATTCAGCACATAATGGTAGGAATGAAGAACTCAATAAAAGCAGAGAATAATGGAGTGGACACTATTTTATAAACACTGTGATTCAGGAGGCCACCCAAGGAACTATCTTAGGATATTTTTGAGGACTGTAGTTAGATTTGTAATTGTTTCTATCCTTAGTAAGTCCTATTTCCAAAAAAGTCCTTGGTTCCAATATAAAAAAATGAAGCATCAACTCAAAAGCATAGCATTTATTCCACAGTGTAAAGAAAACATCCCTTGCTCCTCACCGTAAGGCTGAGTGGCAATGGTTGGGGTCCCTAAAAGGAGAAAAGTGAGGCATGGGGAATGCCAGCAGAGAGGAAGAGCTTAACTCTACCTATAAGGGAGCAAAGACCAACTCTTCAGGCCCTGGAGGATGCAGAAGGGGGAGAAGAAAGAGGCCTATCCGAGAGGCCAGGCACACACATTCTTGTTTCCCCTTCTTGGTTTGGAATCGGGGCCTGGTATGGTGGAACAATCCAGAAGGGTATGGGGAACTTGGGGACATAGACTAGAGGATGCTTCAAAGCAGGAGGAACCCTTTGGGTTGCCACATCCAGGCAGGATTTGGGCAAAAGCATAGAAGAGGCGGAGGGAGGCAGAGAGTGGGAAGAGCAAGGAACAGCTCCCAGGCCCCTCATGCTGCAGCGTGATGCCGGGCATCCATGTAGTCCCACTTGACACGGTGAGGGGAGAGCATCTGCTGAGAGGCCTCTGGGCCAGCTGTGACCTGGGGTTGAGGAGATGGGTCATCCGTAGCTGGGAGCAGCGGACACCATGACATACTCAAGTCTGGGTGGAACCTGCAGGTCCCAGCAGATGCCAGTCCAGAGACCAGACTAGCCACCCTGGGTCAGGGAACAGCTGAGGGAGGACAGCACAGGGATGGCCAGCTCTCTCCCAGTATACCCAAATGCCATCTTGGGAAAGGAAATGAGATGGAGAAGGGCTGCCCAGTTGGAAGATGAAATAGGAAATGACTATATATTTACTCCAAAGACAGCATCTAATCTGGAGGAGACAGAGACTCCATTAACTATCAAGTTAATGCATTTTCTCCTGCTGCCAGTGTGAGGAAGGAAGGAAGAAAAGATCAGATATGGTCTCTATTGTCTGCCCCTCTGAGTGCCTTGTTTACAAATTTACAACCCTGCCACGTAAACATTAATCAGATTCAGAACACAATAAATCGTAAAACAAGAAACAATGGTGAGAAGGAAACCAGCAAAACACGTGGTTAAGTTTTAACTGTTGCTCCTAAATGTTTGAAAAACTTAACATAAATGATAAGAATCACAAAACTATAAAAGACAATATTAAAAATAAAATAATTTTTAAAAATTCTCTAAAATTTAAAAAATTTAAATGCGAGAATCTAGGCTCTTTCAACTAACCTGAGTGCATTTATTGTTTATAAATTATACTTTAATCATTTTGATTTAAAAAGTAAAAACACAAAGTGTTCTGCCTCCACTCTCCCTGCTCTCCACAGACTCAAGGTCTCTCTATGTGGCGTCTTTGCAACAGCAGGCTGGTTTGAGCTTCCTCACAGCATGGCAGCCACAGACAGTCATGCTGCTTGCATGGTGGCTTTTATGACCAAGACCGAGAAGTCACATTACATCACTTCTGCCATAATCACCAGCCCATCTAGATTCAAAGGAAGGGGACATAGATGTTACTTCTCAAAAAGGAGTGTATAAGTCGCATTGTGTGACAGGTATGTGGCATGAAGGATATTGTCATAGCCACCTTTTTTTTTTCTTTTTTTTGACGGAGTCTTGCTCTGTCGCCAGGCTGGAGTGCAGTGGCGTGATCTCAGCTCACTGCAACCTCTGCCTCCCGGGCTCCAGCGATTCCCCTGCCTCAGCCTCCCGAGTAGCTGGGACTACAGGTGCATGCCACCACGCCTGGCTAATTTTTTATATTTTAGTAGAAATGGGATTTCACCATTTTGGCCATGATGGTCTCGATCTCCTGACCTCATGATCTGCCCAGCTCAGCCTCCCAAAGTGCTAGGATTACAGGCGTGAGCCACCGCGCCCAGCCTGTCATGGCCATCTTTAGAAGATACAGTATACCACAGCCTGTCCTCTGACCACAATTCACATTCCAACCACATGAAAACACAAGGCTCTTCCCATTATGGCATCAACTCAAGGCCTAGCATTTCTGCATCCAAATCGGGTCCAGATGCAGCTGAGTCTCCACAGGTGTGATTCACCAACTTTCTGCAGCTCTCAGGGTACCTGCTCTGGATTAAAAATGAGGCCATCCCAGCTCCTTGGGGTGATCAAGAGCTTCCCTGGAATGTGGCATCGTAACATTCCACTAACACTCCCTGAGCACCTTGCATGCCTGGCACTGTGTGGAGCCATGGAAAACCTGGATGAACAGGAAAGACCCAGAATTTGCCAATGCAAGCTTTGGTGTAGCCTTTCCTCTGTGACTGTCACTGGTTCCACTGATGCAGGGCAGGTGAGCCCCAAAATTGAGGCTTAGCCAGGGGGGTTCTTGGCTTCACCCAGGAAAGAATTCAAGGGCAAGCTGGTGGCGAGGGGTGGCTATGCAAAAATTTCTTTAAAAAGGTTGGTAACTTCTGGGTTGTTGAGTTCTTGCCATGGAAAGGGGTAGTAACTTCTGGGTGTTGCCATGGCAATGGTAAACTGGCATGGCACCGGTAGGCGTGTCTTATGGAATGGTGTTCTCACCTCTTCCCTGTTTCAGCTAGTCTTCAATCTGGTCCGGAGTCCAAGCCCCACCTCTGGAGTCAAGTCCTGCCTCCTATATCACCGCTACTTGGATGTCATCCCCAATCGTGGAACCTTCTTCAGGTTCCTTAACTTTACTACATTCCACTTTAAAATCTCATAGCTACATTCCATGGTGAATTCAGGTTTTTGAACATACGCTGATAAACACATATTTGGAGGCATCACACAGTGGTCCTGTCAGCCAGCCTCCCTTTCCATTGTGGTTACATCCTCATCTGTATAGCAAGGCTTTTTACCATTTTTTGGAATATTTATCTTATGAGAAATGGGAATACTGAAAGCATAACTGTTAAGACTTCATATACTTGAGACAAATAGAAAAGATTTACCTACAATAGGATGTTCATTGGCTTTAAGCTAAAGGACCTGGCAGATTGTGTTCTAGTTGTTAAGGAAAAAAGCAAAATACACAAAATCCTGGGAATGCATTGTTGGAGATTGAGTCTAAAATGTACTGTATTATTGGAGACTTTATATTAAATACATCTGATAACATATTTACCCTCTTTGGGAAGAGAACCTTCCTGATAGCCTGTGGTTCCCACTCTCTCCCATCAGGCCTGAGTCTGCATTTTTTTTTTGTTTGTTTTGTTTTATTTTGAGACGGAGTTTCACTCTTGTTGCCCAGGCTGGAGTGCAGTGGTGCGATCTCGGCTCACCGCAACCTCTGCTTCCCAGGTTCAAGCAATTCTCCTGCCTCAGCCTCCTGAGTAGCTGGGACTACAGGCAGGTGCCACCACACCCAGCTAATTGTTTGCATTTTTAGTAGAGACAGGGTTTCACCGTGTTAGCCAGGATGGTCTCGATCTCCTCACCTCATGATCCTCCCGCCTCGGCCTCCCAAAGTGCTGGGATTACAGGCATGAGCCACCGTGCCCGGCAGAGTCTGCGTTTTTAGGTGTGCCACGTAGCATACACGAAAGGGAAGAAAGACACGCATATCCATTTCACCTGACTGCTGTAACGGATTACCACAAACTTGGTGGCTTAAAACAATACACGTTTATTCTCTTACAGTTCTGGAAGTCAGAAGTCCGAATTCAGTTTCACTGGGCCCAAATCCGGGTGTTGGTGGGGCCTTGCTGTCTCTGGAGAATCCATTTCCCATCCACTTCTAGCTCCCGGAGTCGCATTTCTTGTGTCCCTTAGCCCCTGTCCTCCAGCAGCAGCACAGCATCCTGCTTCACTGTTGCTTGTTTTGTGTGTCAAATCTCCCTCTTATAAGGACACTTGTGATTACACTGAGGGCCCACCCAGATAATCCAGGATAATCTTTCCATCTCAAGATCCTTACATTCAAACAGAATGTAAGGAGAAACATTATTGAATAAAATGAAGTAAATCTATATCTAAGAACATGGAAAACGTCCAAGACATGTAATAAACGGAAAAATAGAAACTAATACTCAACAGTCAGTTAGAAGATATAATAGAAGAAAAGGACCTACAAGAGCAATATAAAAGATAAAATGCTTTTTAATAAACTTAACACAATTCACAGGTTCTGGAGATTTGGAAATAAAAAAGAAAAAATACAAGAAAGAAAAGAAAAAAGTAATAAGAAATACATCAAACCCACTTAAAGAAAAGGTAAAAACACTACAGAAGGGTACAAAAGTAGGCTTCAACAAATAGTAGTCTTGCACAGAAAGACTCAACATAATAAAATGTAAATTTTCCATAAATTAACTTATAAGTTTAACACAATAACAAAGAAAGTACCAATGACTTTTTAAAAATTAGGAAAATGATTAAAAAGACAATATACAAAATTAATGCTTAAGAATTACCAGGAAAATTCTGGAAAGGAGGAGCAATGAGGCAGAGGATGGGGAGTAGCTCTGTAAGTTGATTAAAAATATTATAGTACTTCAGTAATGAAAACAGTATAGCAGTGGTTCGTATTAGACAGACTGACCAATGGAACAGAAGAGAAAATCCAGAAATACATGCAGATACATTCAGGATTGTTCTTTATGACGATATGAGGAGAAATGAATTATTCAGTGAATGGTAATGGGACAGCTGGGAACCAGGCAGAAGAAAATAAAATTGGATCCACACCTGACTCCTCACATCAGGATAAATTCCAAAGGGGTCACAGATTTAAATGTAAAAGTGAAACTGTAAGTCCTTAAAGAATGAAGAAAACGTTGGAAAACGTGTTTGTAGCCTTTGCTTTTCTGATAATGATTTAAAATCCAAATGATATTTAAAAATTTTAAAAGACTACATTTGAAAATGTACTTGGCAAAAAACACACATTATAAGCAAAGAGTAGACACATCAACTGGGATTCTTTTTTTTCAAATCGTATCACAAATGTGTATTCTCCTAACATATAAAGAGATCTAAAAAATTATAAGAAAAAGACCAATAACCCAATAGAAAAGTGAGCAAAAGATATAAACAGACAGTTCTCAAAAAAGATATGCAAAAGGCCTGTAAACATGAAAATATGTTCAGGCTCACTCAGAAGAGAAACGCAAATGTAAACTACACCATGATACTTTTTTCCCCTTGGATGCCATTTTTCTTTTTCAAATATCAGATTGGAGAAATTAACAACACACTCTGTATCCAGGTTGTGGGCAACAAGACACTCTAAGTCATTGCTGGTACTGGTGTAAATTGGCATAATCCTTAGAGGGGGCAATTGGGCAACATCTTTCCAAATTACAGTGCATTTACCCGGGCAATTTGCCTATAGATGTACTTGGATATATACAAAATGAGGCTTGTATAAGATTATTCATCGGAGCAGCAATAGCAAAGAGTAACTGATTAACCAGGTTACGGTACAGAGATTCAGTGGAATCTATGCAGCTATGATCAGCTCTCTATGAAACAAGAAACAAGACCTCCAAGATATTGTTAAAATAAAACAGCAAGGTACAGAACAGTGTTACCTTTTATGTAAAAAGGGGACTAGAAGAAAATAGATTCTTATTTGCTTGCGTATGGCCCAAGGAGCTCCACAAAACATACGAGAGTCTACCTGTGGCTCTCCCTTTGGGGGAAGTAGGCTGACCGGAAGTGGGCTGACCGGGGACACGGGTGGTAGAGAGCCTTTTCACTGTGTATTCTTTTTTGTTTATTTTTGAGCGATGTAAATGTATTATATTTTCATAAATATAAAATATTTTAAGAAGAGAAGCAAATTGTAAAGTAGTACATAAAATTATCTATTTTCGGCTGGGCGTGGTGGCTCATGCCTGTCATCCCAGCACTTTGGGAGGCCCAGGCAGGCGGATCACGAGATCAAGAGATCGATACCATCCTGGCCAACATGGTGAAAACCATTTCTACTAAAAATACAAAAAAAATTAGCTGGGCATGGTGGCGCACACCTGCAGTTACAGCTACTCAGGAGGCTGAGGCAGGAGAATCGCTTGAATCCGGGAGGCAGAGGTTGCAGTGAGCCAAGATAGCACCACTGCACTCCAGCCTGGTGACACAGTGAGATTGCGTCTCAAAAAAAAAAAAAAAATCTATTTTCTCATATATGCATTTTTAAAAGCTATTTACAGTGGTTATCTTCAAAAGTCTTTTATTTTTGCTTACACATTTTTGTATACTTATTATTACAGATGTGAGCCACCGCGCCCAACCCGTTTTAACATTTAATAGTGAAAAAATGATATGTTTCTGTTTCCTCCACACTATTCTTTAACTATTACAAATGTAGTTTAATGGAATCCTGACTTTTACCTTCACTTTGGATTCAGTGTTTCTAACTTAACTTGAATTTTTTTTTTTTTTTTTTTGATCAGACCCCCCGGACTTGTTTCCTACTATGAGATTCAGGCCAAATTAGTTTCAAAAGTTGTTTTGCCTCATTTAAACTTAAGGAATAGTTTTTCCTTATCTGCTGCTGCAGCGATTCCACAAACAGAAGCTTCTAATTCCTTCTGTCAACTCCTCCAAATTTCGTGACTTTATGGGGGGCAGGGTAGGGACTAAAAATCTCAGAAGAGCATTACACCCTTTGCCTCTAGACAGAGTGAAACCAAGACCTTCCCAAGAGGGAGCGCCACCTGCAGCTGAGACTATTTATAGTACAGGAGTTGGATTTAAATATAATTCTGTCCTCTGGTAACTCCAGCCAACTGCTACTTTAAGATTTGGCCCCGCCCTTTATGTAAGAGGGCATGTTTTGTTTCAGTACCTTACAGATGGAATCGAAATTTAGCAGGCAACAATAAGAAACAAACAAGCTCTGGTGTGGGCCACTAGAAGTGAAAAGCAGTGTGGTGGCGGGAGGCTGGCTGTGCAACCTTGGCATGAGGACTAGGATGGATTTAAAATAGTCCACTCCTTGAATATAAAATGGCACAGGCTCTGTAGAAACAGTGTGTCAGTTCCTCAAACAATCAAGCATAGAGTTATATGATCCAGGCCAGGCACGGTGGCTCACGCCTGTAATCTCAGCACTTTGGGAGGCCAAGGTGGGTGGATTGCTTGATGTCAGGAGTTCGAGACCAGCCTGGCCAATATGGTGAAACCCCGTCTCTACCACAAATACAAAAATTAGCCAGGTGTGGTGGCACATGCCTGTAGCCCCAGCTACTCGGGAGGCTGAGGCAGGAGAATCACTTGGACCTGGAAGACAGAGGCTGCAGTGAGCCAAGGTCAAGCCACTGCATTCCAGCCTGCGTGACAGAGAGAAACCCTGCCACAAAAAAATAAAATAAAATAAGATACTTACTTAAAAAAAGAATTATATGATCCAGCAATCCCACTTCTAGGTATACACCCAAAACAACTGAAAGCAGGGACTCAAACAGAGACCAAAAGATGGACGCAAGCCAAGTGTCCACAGAAGAATGAATGGATAAATAAAATTTGGTATATACTGTACATACAGTGGAATATTATTTGACCTTAAAAAGGAGTGAGGTGGGGCTTGGTGGCTCACCCCTGTAATCCCGGCACTTTGGGAAGCCAAGGTGAGAGGATGACCTGAGGTCAGGGGTTTGAGACCAGCCTGGCCAACATGGAGAAACCCCATCTCTACCAAAAATACAAAAATTAGCCAGGTGTGGTGGCGCATGCCTATAGCCCCAGCTACCCAGGTGGCTGAGGCAGGAGAATCACTTGGATATGGAAGACGGAGGCTGCAGTGAGCCGAGGTCAAGCCACTGCATTCCAGCCTGGGTGACGGAGTGAAACCCTGCCACAAAAAATAAAATAAAATAAAATAAAATACTTATTTAAAAAAAGAATTATATGATCCAGCAATCCCACTTCTAGGTATACACCCAAAACAACTGAAGGCAGGGACTCAGAGACCAAAAGGTGGACGCAAGCCAAGTGTCCATAGAAGAATGAATGGATAAAATGTGGTATATACTGTACATACAATGGAATATTATTTGGCTTTAAAAAGGAGTGAGGTGGGGCTTGGTGGCTCACACCTGTAATCCCAGCACTTTGGGAGGCCAAGGCGACAGGATGACCTGAGGTCAGGGGTTTGAGACCAGCCTGGCCAACATGGTGAAACCCCATTTCTACTAAAAATACAAAAATTAGCCAGGCATGGTGATGCACATCTGTAATCCCAGCTACTCAGGAGGCTGAGGCACGAGAATTGCTTTGAACCCTGGAGGCTGAGGTTGCAGTGAACTGAGATTGCCCCACTGCACTCCAGCCTGGGTGACAGAGCGAAACTCTGCCTCAAAAAAAAAAAAAAAAAAAAAGGAATGAACCTCTGATACGTTACAGCATAGGATAAACCTTGAAAACATCATGCTAAGTGAAATAAACAGACACAAAAGGACAAATACTGTATGATTCTACTTATGTGAAGTAGCTAAAGTCAAATTCATAGAGACAGAAAGAATGATGGGCCGGGGGCAGTGGCTCACACCTGTAATCCCAAGCACTTGGGAGGCTGAGGTAGGAGGATCACTTGAGCCCAGGAGTTGGAGACCAGCCTGGGCAACATAGTGAGACCCTCATCTCTGCCAAAAATCAAAAAACTAACCAGGCATAGTGGCACACGCCTGTAATCCCAGCTCCTTGGGAGGCTAAGGTGGAAGGATTGCTTGAGCCCAGGAGGTTGAGGCTATAGTGAGCAGAGATCGTGCTATGGTACTCCAGCCTGGGCAACAGTGCAAGACCTGGTCTCTAAAAAATAAAAATAAAAAAAAATAATAAGAACAGTGGTTTCTGGGGGCTGGAGGGAGGGGAAATGGGGAGCTAGTATTTAATGGGCATAGAGTTTCAATTGGGTAAGATGGAAAAGTTCTGGAGATGGACAGTGGTGATGGTTGCACACAATGTGAATGTAATTAACCTCACTGAATTGTACACATAAAAAATGTTAAAGTGTGGAGACCGGACGTGGTGGCTCATGCCTGTAATTCCAGCACTTTGGGAGGCCGAGACAGGCAGATCACGAGGTCAAGAGATGGAGACCATCCTGGCCAACATGGTGAAACTCCGTCTCTACTAAAAATACAAAAATTAGCCAGGCATGGTAGCACATGCCTATAGTCCCAGCTACTCAGGAGACTGAGACAGAAGAATCGCTTGAACCCGGGGGGCGGAGGTTGCAGTGAGCCGAGATCGCACCATTGCACTCCAGCCTGGGCGGCTGAGTGAGACTCTGCCTCAAAAAAAAAAAAAAAAAAAAGTTAAAGTGGTAAATGTTAAATATATTTTATGACAAAAAAGATTTTTTTTAAAATCCCCCCTTCATCTTGATCTCTATTACCCATCAGTCCATGGACCCTAGAGGAAAATTGGGAGATTGTTGATTTAATCAAATTAGTCTCTGGACCTCATTTTCACCATATGTGAAATGTAAGAGTTGGCTGGAGTTTCCACCATTTCATGTAGAGATGTTGAGTCAGAAGATAGGAGATGTGGGGAGGTAACTCTTATGGAAAGTAAAAAGCACAGCACTATAGATACGAATATTGACGCCTACTGAATTTTGGAACTCTGCTACAGGTCAGACATCTAAACTTTTTGTTTACAAATTTTTTAAAATCTAAATTAGAAAACATTTCAAGCATACAGAAAACCCCTACATATAGCGATTGTTTACCACCAAAAACTAACTGATGTTAATATTTTGCCAAATATATTTGGGAGGCCAGCCTCAGCCTCCCAAAGTGCTGGAATTACAGGCATGAGCCAGCGCGCCCGGCCAACGTGTCTTGTTTAATAAATCTATTCCTACCCTGAATTGATAAAGATGTCTTTTCAATCTATGTCTTTTTTTCTCATAAAACTTTCTGCTCTTTTTTTATTTTTCTATTTTCTTATTTATTTTTTCTTCTTTTGTTGTTCTTCAGAGCAGATCTACTTTCATTGAATTCTATAATCTAACATTTTTAATTAACTTCTTATTTGGAAATAATTTCAAACTTAAAAAATGTTGCAAAAATAAAAATTATGCAAAGAACATTCACAGGCTTTTTACCCAGATTCACCTATTGTTAGCATTTTACCCCATTTGTTTATCATTTGAAATAGATAATATATACAACATACCATATATCATATCTAATATATATTTTTTCTGGACTACTTGAGGGTCAGTTACATACATGATGCTTTACCACTAAGTACTTCAGTGTGTATTTCCTATGAACAGGGATAGTCTAACATAACTACACTACCATTACTAACTTTATAACTTTACACTGTTTTGAATCTCCTGTGATATTCCAATTTTGTCAATTGCCAATTTTTTGGTTAATGTTGATGTTCTTTATAGCATTTTTATAACCCCATAAGCCCTATAACCATTTTTCTTTTCTTTTCTTTTCTTTTTTTTTTTTTTTTTTTTTTTTTGAGATGGAGTCTCGCTTTGTTGCTTAGGCTGGGGTGCAGTGGCACAATGTTGGTTCACTGCAACCTCTGCTTCCCAGGTTCAGGTGATTCTCCTGCCTCAGTCTCCTGAGCAGCTGAGATTACAGGTACACTCCACCATGCCTGGCTAATTTTTGTATTTTTAGTAGAGATGGGACTTCACCATGTTGGACAGGCTGGTCTCAAACTCCTGACCTCAAGTGATCCGCCTGCCTCAGCCTCCCGAAGTGCTGGGATTACAGGCGTGAGCCACGGCACCCGGCCTCAAGTTCTATAACCTTATAGCACTTTAAAAAAATCCAATGATACAGAATCCAAACTAAGGGGAGGTGTTACATATACTTGTCATGTCTTTTTAGGTTCCTTTAATCTGAAACAGTTCCTCAACCTCTATTTGCCTTATATGACATCGACATTTTTGAAGAATGAAGTCCTCCCCACGTTTTTTAATAGAACATTTCTCATTTAGTGTTTATCTGATGTTTCCTTGTGATTAGATTTGAAGTAATGCTGGAACATTGCAGAGATGTATTGTGCAGCATTGCGCAGATGTAGTATTATGTCCTTCTCAGGATATCACATCTGGAGGCACAGAATGTCTCTCTGCCCCTCATGGTTAATTCTGATTACTTGCTTAAAGTATTGCCCTATTTCTCCACTGTACAATACAATGACTGTTTTTTATTTTATTCCCCCCTCCCTTCCAACTCACGGCAATCTGTAGGGAGATACTTTTAGACCCTGCAAAAGTCCTGCTCCTCATCCAACATTTCCCCCTAGCTTTCAAATCCACTAATGATTCTTAACTTATCCAATCTTTGCCACCATGTCTGAAAATGATTTATTTAAAAGTTTTTAAGTTTTATTTTTCACATATAGGTCTTTCACCTGGAATAGATTTTGTGTATGGTGTGAGATAGGGATTGAATTCTATTTCCCCCCAGATGGCTAATCAGCTCTATTTGTTGAAGTTCATTCTTTCCCAGTTGGTAAGAAATGTCCACTTCACACATTTGCTGTGCTTGTTTTAGTACTGTAGATTCTATTTCATTGGTCCATTTGTTTATCCTTGTGCCCAAACTATGAAGTCTTCATTGCTATAGCTTTATAATAAATATTTATATAAATATATAATCACTATCACTACATAATGTGGATTTATATAAATATATAATATATAATTGCTATGGCTTTAGAATATATATTTATATAATTGCTGTTTCATATATAATTACATATTTATATAATTGCTATGTTTTATATATTATATATTTACATAAATATATAATTGCTATTGCTTTATAATAAATTTGTATATCTTATAGGGCATCTTTCATTATACTCTTCTCTAAAATTGTTAGCTATTCTTGCCATCCGGGCAATTATATTCATTTTCACAACAACCTTCAGATTAAGCAATTGTCCAAGGTCCAAAAATTGTCCAAGGTCCAAAAAGAGGGACTTGGAACCCAGGTCTGTCCGAGGCCAAAGCTCTTTTCATTACTTCCTGAGGTCCTGCCAAAGGGGTGGTTTTCTAGGCATGGAGAAGCAGAGGTCAGAGAATCAAGTGTGGTGAGAGAGAGAAGAGCAGTGAAAGAAGAAAGGCAGGTGTCAACTTGGTGTGGGTTTGGTCTCTGGGATATAGACTTTGCCAGCCAAAGGATGGAGCTTGAACTTAGCTGGCAGAACTGGAAACAGAAGATTGTAAGGAAAGGGACTGAGATCAGAGTTTCTTCTCCAGGACGGATCACCCACAGCTGCCCATGGGCAGGCGCTTGTCACTTTCTGGCTGAGTAGAGCAGTGTGGCCCAAGGCTGAAAGGGGAAACTGCGGCTGCTTTTGTGCAGGGGTGGTGGTGATGAGGGTGATGTGGGGGGCTGGAAGGCATGGAGGGGAAAGGATCTGGCTGACTACCTGGAACCCAGGACAGATCCCACCCCAGAAAGGCGCAGTAGGGGCTCTCATCCTCCACTAGCCCGCCCCTCCCTGCCTAATTAAGGACCCTAATCAGCTTGGGGAGATTAAGGGCTCTGGCCGGCTGTATCCACGCCCCCGCCCTGGCCTGGGCTGGCAAGGAAGACCTGTGGGCGGGCGTCAAAAGGGGGACCGGCCCTGTGACCCCTCACCGGGGCCGTGGGCCCGAGCCCCGGACTTCCCGGTAAGTGTCAGAGGCCCCTCCGCTGGGATAGGGTCGGTCTGAGGGCGCGAGCGAGTCCCTGCTGACCCCTGACGCCTCCAACGGGGGGAGGGGCAAGCCGGATGGGAGCGGGAAGCCGGGGCGGCAGAAGGGGGCTTCGGGGCGGTGTCCTTGGCCCCAGTTAGTCTTCCCAGCCTCCGGAGGGGGCGGTAGCAACAGAATCATCCCATGGGTTACTCGGGCTTGGAGAAACTCTGGGTTACGGGGAGAACCCTAAGGGAGGCCAGGGGTCTCAGTCGCTCAGCCTTCTCCGTCTGTGTTCGCAGAAGCCGGCAATGACCGCCTGCGCCCGCCGAGCGGGTGGGCTTCCGGACCCCAGGCTCTGCGGCCCCGCGCGGTGGGCTCCGGCCCTGCCCCGCCTCCCCCGGGCCCTGCCCCGGCTCCCGCTCCTGCTGCTCCTGCTCCTGCTGCAGCCCCCCGCCCTCTCCGCGGTGTTCACGGTGGGCGTCCTGGGCCCCTGGGCTTGCGACCCCATCTTCTCCCGGGCCCGCGCGGACCTGGCAGCCCGCCTGGCCGCCGCCCGCCTGAACCGCGACCCCGACCTGGCCGGCGGCCCCCGCTTCGAGGTCGCGCTGCTGCCCGAGCCGTGCCGGACGCCGGGCTCGCTGGGGGCCGTGTCCTCCGCGCTGGCCCGCGTGTCGGGTCTCGTGGGTCCGGTGAACCCTGCGGCCTGCCGGCCGGCCGAGCTACTCGCCGAAGAAGCCGGGATCGCGCTGGTGCCCTGGGGCTGCCCCGGGACGCAGGCGGCGGGCACCACGGCCCCTGCCTTGACCCCCGCAGCGGACGCCCTCTACGCCCTGCTTCGCGCATTCGGCTGGGCGCGCGTGGCCCTGGTCACCGCCCCCCAGGACCTGTGGGTGGAGGCGGGACACTCACTGTCCACGGCACTCAGGGCCCGGGGCCTGCCCGTCGCCTCCGTGACTTCCATGGAGCCCTTGGACCTGTCTGGAGCCCGGGAGGCCCTGAGGAAGGTTCGGGACGGGCCCAGGGTCACAGGTAGGCTCCCCTGCAGGGTGCGAGGAGGTCGGCGGGTCCTGCCGGCAGCCGGGCGGCGCCGCGAGCCAAGCCTCTGTCCGCAGCAGTGATCATGGTGATGCACTCGGTGCTGCTGGGCGGCGAGGAGCAGCGCTACCTCCTGGAGGCCGCGGAGGAACTGGGCCTGACCGATGGCTCCCTGGTCTTCCTGCCCTTCGACACAATCCACTACGCCTTGTCCCCAGGCCCGGAGGCCTTAGCTGCACTCGCCAACAGCTCCCAGCTTCGCAGGGCCCATGATGCCGTGCTCACCCTCACGCGCCACTGTCCCTCTGAAGGCAGCGTGTTGGACAGCCTGCGCAGGGCCCAAGAGCACCGCGAGCTGCCCTCTGACCTCAATCTGCAGCAGGTAGATGGTCCTGGGAGGAGGGAAGAAGGCAAGGGAGAGGGGAGAGGACAGACAAAGCGGGGAGAGGAGGATGGAGCCAATGGAGAAAGAACCACTGGCAGCTCTAGCTGTTTGGAGTTTCCTAGGTAATGCAGAGGCTCTGGCCTTGCCTGGGATCTCTTAGTGTATGGGGATTGCCTCCAGAGAGTAGGCAATGAGACCTCTCAAGTCCAACATCAAGCAGTAAGCTCTAATGAACTGTCAACTGCAAAACCTTTTGCAATTGACTTCAAAGTAAACCCATTTCCACCACCACATACTCCCAGCTGTCTAAAATAAATACTTGATGTTCTTGAAAGCAGGAAGGAGGGAGGATGCCAATCCAACCTTCATCCCTAGTTCAGAGGTATTTCCTCTGGGGCATCATCTGGTGGTCTTAGCTTTTTAAGGGCCTAGACACCTTGCAAGAAGCAGAAAGTTCCCTGGGTGGATCCAGGGGCAATCCTCACCAGATCCATAGTGCATTTCCAACATCCAGCTACTACCTAGGGTTCCCCAAGTCCCCAGAATCCCAGTTCAGATCATCTAACTTTACTCCAGCCACAAAGGAGGACTAGAAACCACTATGAGAAGGGAATTTAGATGTCAATGGGCAGTGAATTAACCACCACAAAGGCCCAACTCACAGGGGGCTGCATGAGAGAAGGCTGTGGGTCATAGGGGTTGCAATTTCCCACCAATGCCCCTAGATTCCTCCAAGAGGACTGGAGGTGGCCAGTGGAGGCGGGGCGGTGCGGTGATGGGAATAGTCAGAACAGAATACAGATTAGGAATCATAGTGACATGGGATGGAGGGAGGGTCAGCACTGGCGAGAAGGAGGTTAAGAAAGTAGAGAGAAAAGCTCTTCACCTCTCAGTAAGTACCATGGCTGTCCTCTCCGCTGCCCAAGCCTCTGAGCTTGTGAGTCACCCTTGATTCCTTGAATTCTTCGCCCCCACTTCCAGACATCAAGCACTGTTACTGTTACTTCCTAAAGATCATTTGAATTCGTCCACTTTCTCCATCTTTACTGTCACTGCCCTGATTCAGGCCACAGCACCCCCAGCCCAAATCCCAAAACATAATCTCTCAGGCGGTCTTTGCTTCAACACTCACCTGCCCAACACCCTTTTCCACCCAACAACCAGATCAAGCTTCAGAAATCTGACAGATCTCACACTGTCGTGCTCCTGTTCAAAGCCTCACAGTGACTTCTGTTGCCCTGGATAGATGCAGGCCTCTCCACATGGCTTACCAGCTCTCCTGTCTTTCTCTCTCTTCCACCTTCCATGAACTTCAGCCAGACCAAGCTACTCCGCGTTCTCTAAATGTGTCCTTCTCTTTTGCCTCTGAGCTTCTGAGTGTGCTGTGTCCTCTCTCTTGTCCCTGCCTGCCCTGGATAATTCTGACTCATCCCACAGCTCCTTCTGTCCCCAGCCTAGGTTGGAGACACCCATTCCTGTCTCTGCAGCTCCCTCAGTTCCTCTACTTTTACTCATTGCACTGCCTGAACACCCCTGTCTCTTTGGCAAGAAGAAAGGTTCCTTGAGACAGGGTCTGTCTTGTACACTGATACATCTTTGGTGCTCTGCACAGTGCCTGGCTCTCTGAGAGATGGCAACTGGGAATAATAGAGAAGCCTGATAAGCTCAGGTGGTAACAATGGAGAAGGTTTTTTGTTTGTTTTGTTTTTGTTTAGTTTTGTTTTTTGTTTTTTTAAGGAAAAACAGAAAATAGAGGCCAACCAAAAGATAGGTGAGAAGGCTTTCAGGTGAATGGTAGGTGATGAGATTAAAACTATATTCTGGGCAACCAACAGGAAGAAGAGAGAATCTACAGGTGATGGAGAGTTAGAATCAACCAATGGTCAGAGAGGAGGCTGAGTCCTGAAAAGAGGAACCAGTTAGTGGCGAGAGCAGGTGTGACAGCCAATAGGGGAGGGAGGAAGAGATAGCCAATGGAAAGAGGGGAAGAGTTAGCCAATGGGGAGGGACAAAGAGTTAGCTAATGGGGAGGGAGGAAGAGCTAGCCAATGGGGAGAGATGAAACATTAGCCAATGGGGAGGAAGGAAGAGATAGCCAATGGAGAGGGAGGAAGAGATAGCCAATGGGAAGGGAAGAAGAGTTAGCCAATGGGGAGGGAGGAAGAGATAGCCAATGGGGAGGGATCCTAGGAACAACTAACTGGAAGGTGGGAACAGTGGATACCCTGGGCTTGACCGGCTGTGAAAGAATTGGCGTGGCCAGGGAATTCTGGTCTGTCTGTGGACTGTGACCCCGACCTCTGAGCCCCTACTGTCCTTCTCCAGGTCTCCCCACTCTTTGGCACCATCTACGACGCGGTCTTCTTGCTGGCGAGGGGTGTGGCAGAAGCGCGGGCTGCAGCGGGTGGCAGATGGGTGTCCGGAGCAGCTGTGGCCCGCCACGTCTGGGATGCTCAGGTCCCTGGCTTCTGCGGGGGCCTAGGAGGAGACGAGGAGCCTCCATTCGTGCTGCTAGACACGGACGCGGTGGGAGACCGGCTTTTTGCCACATACATGCTGGATCCTACCCGGGGCTCCCTTCTCTCCGCTGGGACCCCGATGCACTTCCCGCGTGGGGGATCAGCACCCGGACCCGACCCCTCGTGCTGGTTCGATCCAAACAACATCTGCGGTGGAGGTGAGGGCGAGCACCCCAGCCCCCACTGAGAGAATCCCCACGGACCATCCACGAAGTGGTGAAAGAGAGTGGACTCTATCCTGTAATCCATCTTCGATGCCCTTCTAGGCCCTCTCCCCGCCCCTGGCTTGCACAGGACCCCTCTCTTGCTGAGCTCCAAAGCCCTCTTGGAAACTTTCTAGCATTCCCAGACTCTCCCCTTTGAGGAATCTATGACCTCCCCCTAGAGGTCATAGGCCTGCCAAATGCTGGCCCCCATCCTCCTTTCCTGGAGGGGCCAGCATTTGGCATGACTCCATGCCTGCCTAGAGAAGAGGCCTCCCCTGATATCGCTCCTCAGTATACCTCCTGTCACTGTCCCTTCAGGACTGGAGCCGGGCCTCGTCTTTCTTGGCTTCCTCCTGGTGGTTGGGATGGGGCTGGCTGGGGCCTTCCTGGCCCATTATGTGAGGTGAGTAGTGGAATGAGGTAAGTAGGAAGTGAGTTTGTGCCAGAAATGGAAGTCTGCATCAAAAACAGCAGTCTGGGTTCACTCAAGAGTAGAAGAGATTTTTCTTGGGGTGAGGGGGTTCTGGTGGGCTGGTAGAGTCCCAGGGATGTCTGGTTTGGGGATGGCTGCCCTCCAGGACCCCTCCCCTGAGCCAGCATTATCCCTCCGCCCCATCCCCTGCTGCTCTCTTCTCACGGATCTTGGTGCCCTTGGTGGAGATGACCTCTTTCTCCACCAGGCACCAGCTACTTCACATTCAAATGGTCTCCGGTCCCAACAAGATCATCCTGACTGTGGACGACATCACCTTTCTCCACCCACATGGGGGCACCTCTCGAAAGGTGGGGGAGGCAGGAGGCAGGAGCCAGTTGTCTTCTTTCTGTAAATTTGGTTCCTTCCCTGGGAAAGTCCCCACCCCAGCTCCCTACTTGGGAAGCCTGATTTCTACCCCAGTTCTGTCCCAAGTCTGAAGTGTAGGGATCAGCACCCTCATCTGTGCAATGAGGGTAACAGTACCTGTCCTGACTACTTTCCTGGGTGGGAGGTGAAGCTCCAACAAGAAAATGAATGTTTGCTTTATAAACTGTAAGGCGTGCACTTGGGGAGTAATGTCATTATCACCTTCCCTCATTGAGATTCCTTCGCCTCCCATCTTTACATCCCCAAAACTCAGCCTGACCTCAACCCAGAACTCTGACACTAGAATATATTTTGACCTCTTGCATTGACCTCTACCTGCTAGGTGGCCCAGGGGAGTCGATCAAGTCTGGCTGCCCGCAGTATGTCAGACGTTCGCAGTGGCCCCAGCCAACCCACGGACAGCCCCAACGTTGGCGTCTATGAGGTGAGCCTGACCCCAGCCAGACAGAGAGACAGTAGGGGAAGAATGCTCAGGCCCTGGGCAGAGGGGAGGCGTACTCTCAAGAGGACAGGGAGTCATGCCAGATCCTGCAGGCTCCAGGAGATGGGGGATGGGAGCCCAGACAGGATCTAGGGAAAGGTCATGGATCCCTCAAAGGGAAGAACCTAAGAATCTTCCCTCCCCAAGGATTTTTCCCTAGCCACTATCTGGGTGAGGGCTCCTCAAAAGCTAATCACAGTGACCCAGAGACTGAAGGCTGGAGCTGCTGGGGAGCATGCCGGGACCAGCATGTAACCTGGTGTGGCCACTGAGGCCATCTCCTACCCGATCAGAGCCTCTGGCCCTACCCCTCAGCATTTCCACACAATCTAGACCAGACTCAGGAACAGCAACCCCTAGAGGGGGAAAAGAAAGTCACAAAAGTATTAGGACATAAACTTTGGGGCTGGTAAATCTGAATGTGGTCAAGTGGAGGGGAGATAATGAGAACAGATTCAGAGAGAGCTGAGAGTGCTGAGCAAATCAAGAGAGTAGAAATTTAAAGCTCCTGGGCTTCAGGTCATGGGAAGGAATGCAGAGGCTCCTATCATGTCACCTGGAGATTATCACGGCCAATTCTCAGAGGAGGCACTATTGTCATTTGGGGCAGATTGTCCTAAATTGAATAGGACTACTCTGTGCCTTGAAGAATGTTCAGTGTTTCTTGTCTCTGGCCCTGTCCACCAAATGTAGCTCCTAGTTTTTGTGACAATTAAAAATGTCCCCACATTTATTTCCAAATGCTCCTTAGGGGTCAGTACTAAACCCCAATCCCCTTCTAGTCCAAATCCCTTATAAACAGACAGGGCCACCTGCGTAATTAGCGAGATCCAGGGCAAGATAGAAATGAGGGGCTCCTCGTTCATTCAAGATGATGGCAGGAGGTCATTGAACCAAGTTCGGGCCTTTCTGAGCATGAGGACCTGTGTGACTGCACAGGTCCCTTGCCCATGCACCGGCCTTGCCAACAGCTGAGGATGAGGTCCAGCATCCGGAGGGGAGCTGTCTATAGTTCAGTTACTTTACAATAAAGCCTGATCTATCCAGATTCTTTACTCCCAGAACATGCTCTCTCATGGCAGTGGATGGTGATGAGGGTTGTGATGTCGATGATGCTTGTGGTTGTATTAATTCACTTAACAGGATTATTGGTGGGCACCCCTGGGGTAGTGAGGACAGCCATCCATAGCTTCTGAATATCTGTCATCCAGGGGTGGGTCCTCTCCCGGGTGCCTGTGAAGCGGATGGGCAGACATCAAACCCCTTGCTTCAATGCGTTTTGTCACATGGAAGATGCATTCTGGGACAGTGAGCCAATGGAAATGGGGGGGAGGGGTCCATCATGGGATTTTAAGAGACTGAGTTCCCTACCCCCGTCCTCTTTGCTGCAGGGAGACAGAGTTTGGCTGAAGAAGTTCCCAGGGGATCAGCACATAGCTATCCGCCCAGCAACCAAGACGGCCTTCTCCAAGGTGAGACTTGGGCCTGTGATGGGGCCTAGGTGGCCATCGTTTCTCCCTTCTTGCCTTCTCTTTGCAGCTGGGTACAGAGGTAGGTCTCAGTTAAGTGTCCCCTCTGGCTGAGTGTGGTGGCTTATACATGTAATCTTGGCATTTTGAGAGGCAGATGTGAGGGAAGATCACCTGAGGCCAGGAGTTCAAGACCAGCCTGGGCAACATAAAGAATCCCCGTCTCTCCAAAACATTAAAAATTAGCTGGGTGTGGCGTCACATGCCTGTAGTCCCAGCTACTCTTTGGAGGGTGAGGAGGGAGGATTGTTTGAGCCCAGGAGTTGGAGGTTACCGTAAGCTGTGATCATACTACTGCACTGCAGTCTTGGTGACAGAGCAAGACCCTGTCAAAATTAAGAAAAAAAAAGTTGTTTCCTTCACCCTGGAGTAGGCTTTCATTATTCCCTGTCGCACCACTAGTTCTTTCCTTCAATCTTGTTGCAGTGTGCAATTGTATGTTCATCTGTCTGCCTGCTTGTTTCTGCCTCTCTTACCGGACTGTAAGCTGAGTGAGGGCCTCCTCCTTCCCCTCCATTGTATTCCCAGCACCCAACACAGTGTCTGGAACATTAGAGAGACGCAGTGAATGTTTGTTGAGCAAATGATAGAAAATAAAAAATGACTCACGTCTGTAATCCCAGCACTTTGGGAGGCCGAGGCAGGTGGATCACCTGAGGTCAGAAGTTCAAGACCAGCCTGGCCAACATGGTGAAACCCCGTCTCAACTAAAAATACAAAAAAATTAGCTGGGTGTGGTGGCGGGCGCCTGTAATCCCAACTACTTCAGGAGGCTGAGGCAGGAGAGTCACTTGAACCTGGGAGGCAGAGGTTGCAGTGAGCCGAGATGGTGCCATTGCACTCCAGCCTGAGTGACAAGAGTGAAACTCTGTCTTAAAAAAAGAGAAAAGAAAAAAATGAGTTTCTGGTTCTGTCGGGCCACTTTTGCAGAATAACCCTAGACGTTCTGAATGAAGTGGAAAGTTGGCAAGGAGGCTGTAAAATGGCTTATTCTGGTCCTTACAACCTTAGTGTCTCCCTTTACCTCCACACCATGCAGCCTGTGCCTGGCCTCCTTCCCTGATTCCTCTACAGGAGCTCTTGGTCACAGATGCAGTGACTTACGTGGACTATGTGTATGGGGGTTAATGAACTTGATTACCATTTAACACCAGGTGTTTAAAATGAAAAGTATCCACCAAAATTTTCCGACAGGCGCAGTGGCTTACGCCTGTAATCCCAGCACTTTGGGAGGCCGAGGCAGGTGGATCACGAGGTCAGGAGATCAAGACCATCCTGGCTAATATGGTGAAACCCCCGTCTCTACTAAAAATACAAAAAAATTAGCTGGGCGTGGTGGCGGGTGCCTGTAGTCCCAGCTACTCGGGAGGCTGAGGCAGGAGAATGGTATGAACCCGGGAGGCGGAGCTTGCAGTGAGCCGAGATCGCACCACTGCGCTTTAGCCTGGGCAACACAGCAAGACTCCGTCTCAAAAAAAAAAAAAAGAAAAAGAAAAAAAAGTATCCCCTTATTGGGCATGTGGACCAAGGACAATCTAGAAAGGGCACCAGTCAGCCAGCTAAGCCACCTTTTTTTCCAGCATGCCCCAATTGTGAGGTCACTGTCCTGCAGCGCAGTCAGTCCTGTCTTCCCTAACTTGGGGAGGGTGGGAGTCTCAGACCTGATTGACACAATGATGTAACGCCCAGCACAGCAGCTACCGGCTCGGTTGCAGGCACAAGCCATTTCTGGTGTCCTTTGAAAGTGGCACAGCTTCAGGCCAGGCACGGTGGTTCATGCCTGTAATCCCAGCACTTTGGGAGGCCGAGGTGGGTGGACCACCTGAGATCAGGAGTTCAAGACCAGCCTGGCCAACATAGCGAAACCCCGTCCCTATTAAAAATACAAAAATTAGCCAGGTATGGTGGCACACACCTGTAATCCCAACTATTCAGGAGGCTGAGACGGGAGAATCACTTGAGCTCAGGATGCGGAGGTTGCAGTGACCCGAGACTGGCCAACTGCACTCCAGCCTGGGTGATAGTATAAGACTATCTGAAAAAAATAAATAAATAAATAAATACAAGAAAAGAAAGAAAGTGGCATAGCTCCTCCCTGGTTCTCCCAGCAAAGGCTGTTAAGTGAGAAGGAGAGGATGGTGGTTCCAGGAGCTTGTCCTTCATGAGCTCTTTCCCTTAAGACCCAGGCAGTTCAAAGTTTTATGGTTGGGGCCAGGCGTGGTGGCTCAGGCCTATAATCCCAGCACTTTGAGAGGCTGAGGTGGGAGGATCATTTGAAGCCCGGAGTTCAAGACCAGCCTGGACAATATAGCAAGGCTCCCATCTCTACAGAAAAAAAATGTAAAATGTTGTCTAGGCATGGTGGCACAAGCCTGTAGTCCCAGCTATTCAGGAGGCTGAGGTCGGAGGATCGCTTGAACCCAGGAATGCAAGGTAGCAGTGACTTATGATCATGCCGCTACATACCAATCTGGGCAACAGAGTGAGACCTCGTGTCTAAAAAAAAAAAAAAAAAGGCTTATGATCAATAAATCCGAACCTGCCTGGGTCCTGATCACCAATGCAAAATTGTCTTTTCATTCACAGCATTAGGCTAAACCATACTCGGTATCCGAACAGTGGCCCTTGACTATATTGTTTTTTCCAAAAAGAGAACTGTGTGTAGAAGAGAGCCTCCCTACATACCCTATCAACCATTTCATCCACCATTTGTACAAATCTCATCTTCTGAGTTTGGATACTCAAAAA
The DNA here is from genome assembly GCF_003255815.1 of Theropithecus gelada. Classification (NCBI taxonomy): domain Eukaryota; kingdom Metazoa; phylum Chordata; class Mammalia; order Primates; family Cercopithecidae; genus Theropithecus; species Theropithecus gelada. The sequence goes on from NC_037684.1 coordinate 64,317,258, forward strand.
CAGATCTTGATTAACAGCCCCTCCCCGCATTGCCCCTGGGCAGAAAATGCCAGTCAACTATCCCCTTCTCAGCTCCAGGAGCTCCGGCATGAGAACGTGGCCCTCTACCTGGGGCTGTTCCTGGCTCGGGGAGCAGAAGGCCCTGCCGCCCTCTGGGAGGGCAACCTGGCTGTGGTCTCAGAGCACTGCACGCGGGGCTCCCTCCAGGACCTCCTCGCTCAGAGAGAAATAAAGCTGGACTGGATGTTCAAGTCTTCCCTCCTGCTGGACCTGATCAAGGTGTGTGTCGGGGGGTGGTGGGGTGACGTCCTGGGGGCAGGGATGGGGAGCAAGGGAACCAAGCAGGCTGAGGCTGCCTCTTTACCCTACCCATTCCAAGGGAATAAGGTATCTGCACCATCGAGGCGTAGCTCATGGGCGGCTGAAGTCACGGAACTGCATAGTGGATGGCAGATTCGTACTCAAGATCACTGACCACGGCCACGGGAGACTGCTGGAAGCACAGAAGGTGCTACCGGAGCCTCCCAGAGCAGAGGGTAAGAGTCCCCTGCGCAGATGGGCATCCACCGGGATCCCCATTATTTCAAGGGTTTCTCCCCTGCTTCCTCCCTACCTCCGCCCTTGCACTCTCTCCATCCCGCATCCACCAGACACAACTGCTACAGAAAAAGATCTCATGGCCTCTGAGAGGGTGGGCTCTGTGACTGAGGAGACGGGGCTGCTGGGGGCGGGACTTGTGCCTGAGCTGCCTGCAGCTGGGTTTGCTCTAACTGGAAGTTTGCCTGAGGGTGGGGCTTGCGCTCAAGAGATGAGCCTTCCCTGGGCACCACCTTGTCTGAAGGGCAAGGCCTATTCGTGAGGGCCAGGCTTTCTCTGAGACGGCTCCTAGAGATAGTTGTAGGGCTGGTCTCAGGTTGCAGGGTCTCAGACTGGTCTTAGGCTGCAGAGTTCGTGGTGTCTGGGTGCCAACCTGGGCTTTCTGATGAGGGTGGGAGTCTTTCCCAGTGGCCCCACAGCCCCTTCCCCATCCCCAGACCAGCTGTGGACAGCCCCGGAGCTGCTTAGGGACCCGGCCCTGGAGCGCCGGGGAACGCTGGCTGGTGACGTCTTTAGCTTGGCCATCATCATGCAAGAAGTGGTGTGCCGCAGTGCCCCTTACGCCATGCTGGAGCTCACTCCCGAGGGTAAGGCTGCCCTGTGCATGGAGTTCGGGCCAGAGGGGCACCCTGCAGTTAGAACAGAGCCAGCCTCACTCTTTCCTCTAAAGCAAAGCCCAGTGATGAAACTCAATTATACGGAGGCCCCTTAAAGCTGGTGTCTGCGGGTCCCAGTACAGAAAGCCGTGCATGGCCAGGGTGGGGAGGGTGGTTCATGAGGTCCTAACACAACAGCTTCCTCTGTCTTGATCCTGGACCCAAACTGCTCCCACAACTGACAGAGCAGGCTCCTCTCTGTTCTCAGGGGTCCCTGGGAGGAGCAGGGGAGGGGGAGTGGGTAAGAGGGTAGTCCAATCTGGTTCCAATCTACATCCCTTCCCCACAGGACTCTGAGCAAGCTACTTGATCACTTATCCCTCACTTGTCTTACATATAATAAATGTTAGTTTCTTTGCCTATGTCCCCTCTTACTGACCCCCAGAGTTCGAGGTCCTCTTGTTCCTCCTAGCAACCCCCTTCCACACCGTACTCTCCCTCCACACACACACACTGAAGCTCTGATGTAAAGAAACCCCTGCCAGGCACCCCCTCCCACATCTTGGTCTTCAACAGTCAGGCCAGGGTCAGAGGCAGCTTGTGTTCTAGGGCACTCCCCCTCACTGTCCTCTCATGCCTCCAGAAGTGGTGCAGAGGGTGCGGAGCCCCCCTCCACTGTGTCGACCCTTGGTGTCCATGGACCAGGCACCTGTGGAGTGTATCCACCTGATGAAGCAGTGCTGGGCAGAGCAGCCGGAACTTCGGCCCTCCATGGACCACACTTTCGACCTGGTCAGGGGCTGGGAGTGGGCAAGGACTGGGCTGGCCTCTGGGATCCCAGATGTTTGTCAGCAACCTGAGACAGCTGCAGGCAGGCAGATTGGCAGGACCTCTGGCCTTCCAGGCTGCCTCCTAAGGAGTAGCCTGAGGACTTGGGGTTTGGTGGGGCAGAATTAGAATGGAGGCTGTGGAGGCCTTTGGAGTGGGACATGGAGTTCTGTCTGGGTGGGAGGAATATTCAATTCAATTCAAATAACATTGATTGAGAACCAAGTATGTGCTTGGCCTCCTGTGACAGAAAGACCATTGGCCTGGGAGTCCAAGGATTGGGCTGGCTCCAGTGCCCTGTCAATTACTAGCTGAGAACAACCGCCCTCTGGGAAGCCTCATTTCCCACGTGCCTCCTAATCATGTCTGAAGACACAGTGCCTAGCACCCCAGGGGTGCTTGACGAATAGTAGATGAATGGTGGTGGGGAGGGGGGTGTTCAGAGTGAACAGCCCCATGAGAGAGCCCATGAGGGGGGCATGAAAAGGGCATGGCAGCCCAGGTCTTCAGCAGCTTCACCGGCTTCCTTCTACTGCTAGTTCAAGAACATCAACAAGGGTCGGAAGACGAACATCATCGACTCGATGCTTCGGATGCTGGAGCAGTACTCCAGTAACCTGGAGGATCTGATCCGGGAGCGCACAGAGGAGCTGGAGCTGGAAAAGCAAAAGACAGACCGGCTGCTTACACAGATGCTGCCTCCGTGGGTGCCAGTGGGAAGGGGTGGGCTGGGAGGGCAGCTGGAGCCCAGCCAGGCAGAGTGGCCCCCAGGTGACCTCACTGCCTGCTATCCCTAGGTCTGTGGCTGAGGCCTTGAAGACGGGGACACCAGTGGAGCCCGAATACTTTGAGCAAGTGACACTGTACTTCAGTGACATAGTGGGCTTCACCACCATCTCTGCCATGAGTGAGCCCATTGAGGTGGTGGACCTGCTCAACGACCTCTACACGCTGTTTGATGCCATCATTGGTTCCCACGATGTCTACAAGGTGGAGTGTGTAGGGGCCAAGCCCTCCTGACCTTCAATTCAGCTTCACCAGCCTCCAGGCCAGCCCTTCCTGCTCAGCCCCTAGCCTACCTGCCCAATCAATCTTCTTTCCCAGACCTCCTGTCCCTTGTTTATTCCTCCAGTCCCCAGCTCAGTCCCTCCACTAGCAACCTGGTTCTGCATTAACCCCAGGTGGACCCCGTGACAAGAGGCAATCGCTTTGTGTGCAGGGGAGGAATACTCAAAAGGGAATTCACACAACTCCTTTTTCGCCCAGGTGGAGACAATAGGGGATGCCTATATGGTGGCCTCGGGGCTGCCCCAGAGGAATGGGCAGCGACACGCGGCAGAGATCGCCAACATGTCGCTGGACATCCTCAGTGCTGTGGGCACTTTCCGCATGCGCCATATGCCTGAGGTTCCCGTGCGCATTCGCATAGGCCTGCACTCAGGTAACTCCCGGGTCTTCCCAGGCTCCAGCCCATCTCCCTCTCTAGGGCCTGGCTCCAGATTTCCTGTAGAGGAGGCAACTCATGGAGTGGGGAGTGGGGCTTACCTTAAAGAGGATGAGCTTAACAAGGCTTATTTGGGGAGCTGGTGGAGGTTATGGGTGCGAAGATCCTCCAAGGCTCTACCCAGGTGCAGCCCAGCTGCCGGTCCTGCTAGCCCCGCCAACCCCCAGCATCTCCACAGGTCCATGCGTGGCAGGCGTGGTGGGCCTCACCATGCCGCGGTACTGCCTGTTTGGGGACACGGTCAACACCGCCTCACGCATGGAGTCCACCGGGCTGCGTGAGTGTGATGGGGACAAGAGGGGGAGGTGGGAGGGGGACACGGGAGGTGAGTCCCGAGCTCACGGCGTCCCCCACCGCCACAGCTTACCGCATCCACGTGAACTTGAGCACCGTGGGGATTCTCCGTGCTCTGGACTCGGGCTACCAGGTGGAGCTGCGAGGCCGCACGGAGCTGAAGGTGAGGCAGGACCCCGCCCCCTCCTGGAGGCCCCGCCCATCCCGGGCCACGGCTGCAACCTCAGCTCACCCTTCCTGACCCAGTCTCCCAGTTCCATCCAGACCTCGAGATCCCCCACCCCTCACCCCAGTCCGCCTAAGTCCTTCCCTCTCCCATGTCTCCCCAGGGCAAGGGCGCCGAGGACACTTTCTGGCTAGTGGGCAGACGCGGCTTCAACAAGCCTATCCCCAAACCGCCTGACCTGCAACCGGGGTGAGTGGCTGGCCTCCGTGGCAGGGCGAGGGACGAGGGATCGCTGCCTCCGGCTCTGTGTCTGACGCCCCGCGCGTGAGGCAGCGATGACGTGGGCCCTGCCCCCCACGTCCCATTCCCTTTCCCTGAGGTCACCGCCCCCTCCTTGCAGGTCCAGCAACCACGGCATTAGCCTGCAGGAGATCCCACCCGAGCGGCGACGGAAGCTGGAGAAGGCGCGGCCGGGCCAGTTCTCTTGAGAAGTGAGGCCCCGGACAGGTGCTGCCCCCTCCGCCCCCACCCCAACTGCCGCGTCCCCTCTGCTGCCTGCAGAACGTCCCACCCAAGCCAGGTGTCCCAATCCCTTTCTGACTTAAGAGAGCCGAGGCTGGTTCCTAAACCCCGGGGCTTCCCCTGGCAGGCAAGCACCGCTGCAGAAATTTTGGCTCAGTAGGTCTGGAGTGGTCTGGGAATCCAGGCTTAGGAAACTCTATAATTGGGGCCTTCTGTGACCCCTTCCCTGGCCCTATCTCATCCCCATCACATAAACCTGGCTTCCCCAGAAGCCTCACAGGCTGTGCATTGCACAGGAGACAACTCTAGGGGGCAGCAGTCACCAGAGGACAATGTGAAAGCGGAAGCCCTGCTCACTCCCCTCCTGCAAGAAACTGACCCGTGACCCGCTCCTTCCTAGGTGAACCCCGTGACCCCTTTCCTCAACTTCCCTCTGAGATACCCCTCTTTTCTTCAGGATTGTTCTGGAAGGTCCTTTTCCTGAAAGTTGCTGCTACAGGTGACTGGAAGTCTGGCTAATGCTGGTGGACTCTGCCCAGCTCTGCCTCAAAGGATTTTGGGCCTTTACAAGAGCTGGTTGCAAACCAGCCACGTGACCTTGGGAAAGTGTCACGCACTGTCTGCTGTGATCCCCTCAGTGGCGAAATGAGGGGTGGCCTAAATGGTTCCCATGGCCCCTGTGCCCCTGACAGCTGGGTGGCTGTGGCCCTCAGCACCAGGAACCCTGAATCCATCAGGGGATGTGAGGGTCAGGGATTCTCCGCTTCCCAGTGTCTCTCAAGGACCCAGGAAGGAGGATCTGGGATTGATGCCCCAACCCCAGAGGAAGTGGAAACCCCAGAGGAAGTGGAGTTCTGTTCCACCAGAGCAGGATTTGTCACATGGCCTGAGGGGGCAAGGGCTTCTGTTCAGCCTCAAGCTTCATTCCTATCTCCATCTCCCACCAGTCAGAAACTGGCTGCTTCTCCTGTGGCACAATCAGGTAATGCCCAAGTGCAGAGAAAAGCTTGCTTCAAGGCTTTGGGGAAAGGAAATTGCACCACACCTTGACTAACCAGAACACCCAAAGAAGAGCAGCATTCTCTGTTTAACTGGGAGCTGCTGAGCAAGCAGTTGGACAGAAAATCCTCTCTACTTAGCTTTTTTTTTTTGAGTCTCACTTTGTCACCCAGGCTGGAGTGCAGTGCAGTGACACAATCTCGACTCACTGCAACCTCCTCCTCTCAGGGTCAAACAATTCTCCTACCTCAGCCTTTCAAGTAGCTGGGATTACAGGTACCTGCCACCACGCCTGCGTAACTTTTTTTTTTTTTTTTTTTTTGTGATTTTAGTAGAGACGGGGTTTCACTATGTTGCCCAGGGTGGTCTTGAACTGACCTTAAGTGATCTGCCCACCTCGGCCTCCCAAAGTTCTGGGATTACAGGTGTGAGACACCACGCCTGACCTCTGCTTAGATCTTCGCAACAATTACCAATGCTCTGTCCTGGCAAGTCCCCAGCTGAAGTTTCCTTTGTGAAACTCTGACCTTCTAGAGCCTGGGCCTTGGCACATTTGACTCTCGGTGTCTGTCACCCTTGCTACAGACCCTGGAAGAAGTTTGCAGCAGGCTAGGAAACCACCTAGGCTGCCACTAGAGGTAGTGAGTATCCAGTCCCTGGAGGGGTGAAGGCAGAACTGGAGACATCATTGACCAGGGGTACGACAGTGAGAGGGAATTCTGGAACTAAACCTTCACCACGCCAAGTGTGGTTGGTGGGCCAGGGTCAGCATTGCCTGTGAACTCGTTAGAAATGAAGGCTCTCAGGGCCCCACCCCAGACCTGCTGAGTCAAGATCTGCATTTTAACAAGTTCCTGCAAAATATTGACATGCTCATTAAAGTTTCTGAATCATAGAACTAAATCACCCTAAGATCTTTAAATCTTAGAATCTCTAAGGGTCTCATAAAGCCAGGCTGGAAACTAGCCACTAAACTTGTTTTGTTTGGCCTATGGAGTGTTTCATTTTGAGCTAACATTTAAAAATCAAGAGCTTCCACATTTTAAAAATGTATAGCAGATTTCCCCCTTCTCTTGAAATCGGAAGCCTTACATGAGGTTTGTGTCACCACTTAACCACATTCTGCTGCGGCTAAAGAGTAACGGTCCCCTTTATCCAGATATCACCACTCCCCACAGACTCCGAGACACCAAGATTTTCTGAACATTCCTTTATATTCCCTCCTGGTGCCTGTAGACACTGAGCTTGGGACTCTTTAGCAGGTATTAGGATTATAGGGGCCCCTGGAGGGAGCTTTGCCTTTTTTTTTTTTAACTGATTCATGACTTCCACAGGCTTAGTGGTGTTCCCCTCCTTCCTAAAGGTAAAGGAAGAATGTATCAAACATCGAAAACCCAGCACTTGTAAGTTCTGGTTACCTAAGGTAAGGTTGCTAGAGAGAGCAATTTAGCGCAATTTCAAAAACATTTTAAATTGTGTTTGAACATGATGAATTAAAGATTAAAAACAAAACAAATCCCAGACATGCACACACACAAATTTTTAAAAGTTATTTACATTCTTGAAGATTTTCCTTAAGATTTTCTCTGTACTTAGGTCCCAGGGATTGAAGGGCAGATTCACATCTCTGGCCTTGGGCCCGACCATGTGGACAGAGCTCTCAGTCTCCTGTCTCTTCCCTCCCGTACCCGACCCTCCTGCCCTTCTCCTTCCTTCCCTCTATCCCTGCCTGGAAGGGCGTGGCATAGTTAATGGTGTGAGATTTCAGCAGCCTCAAGGAAGAGTCCAGGATTCGGTGCAGAGAAATTAGCTGGGACAGGCTTGGGCAGGGCTCCCCCCAGAAGCAGAGAAGAATGAGCCAGAGGGCAGACGCAGTTTGAGGTAGAAGTGGAGTGGGCAGGGCTGAGCCAGTTCCTTCCCAGCTTCGCTCAGCCTCCTTCCCAGGCTGGCCTCGAGCTCAAGTGACCAGATGTGATGGGGAGAAGAGCCCTGATCCCTCCCCAGCTAGAAGAACTTGGGGAACCCCCACCCTAGAGTTCACAGATCTAGTGGGAGAAGAGAAGGGAAAAGATGAAGCCTCAGCCTCTCCTTTCTCTGTTCCTGTCTCCCTCTCTGCCCTATTCTCCTCTCTTTGTGTCCCCACAGTCCCCTTTCTGCCTGGCAGTCTCTCCCTGCCTTTCTCTGCAGTTTCCATCCTTTCTCTGGAAATCTCATTTCCTGGACCCAGTCAGTTATCCAGTCTCAGGGCTCTGCTGACTCAAGTCCTCCCCACGCTGTTCCTGGGGACTGGGCAATTCCCAGCGCATGAGAGCACCAGGGCCTGACTTGGCACTGGGCATCCCCCACCTTCAGATGTGTTTACACTACCTCTGCCAGCTGGCCTGCGCCAGGAGCCCACACTCGGGGTTGTCCTTGCCTTGGAGATGGCTCTGTAGCTGGCAGAGCAGTGATGGCCAAAGCAGGGACCTCTCATAGCTGCTGCTTCAATCCACAGCAGAGTCTGTACAGCGTGTCCCGGGGCTCACCCGGCGCCTTTTTTTTTTGGTGTGTGCTGCTCCTCAGGTCCTGGGCCCTGCTCCCTGTCCCATCTGCAGTGGACTCCCGGCACTCCCTTTGAGGAGGTGGGGTGAACTGCTCCTTGGCAGGGATTTGTGACACTGCACTGCTGGGTTGTGTTCCCTGGGCTCTTCTGGACCTTGCACCGTGGATACCAGGGCATGTGCCGTGCTATCTGGGTCCTGGGAGGGTGGCTAAAATAAAGGCGTGCTGTCTTCCATGTCATGGTGTGTGCTTCTTTTAGCCCGGAGGGATAGTCTTGACACCCCCATCTCTGGAATGCTCAGCCCTGGCATTTCCAGGGAGGGTTTCAGATAGGGTTGAACCTTAGAGATGGCCTGAAGAGGGGAAGTGGCTGGGGACAACAGCCCCCAGGAACTCCTCTGCTCAGAGAACCAGCCGCAGAAGTCTCAGGCCTCTCAGGCTGCTGGAAAAGACCAGGGTCTCTGATGCTTTTGAGGTGGGTGATGTGACTTCATCCCTTGATTGTATGCAGGAGAGAAGAAGAGAAGGACAGAGCTTATCTATGCCATGACTCCATGACCCATGGACCATAACCTACAACCACGGGAGCCAGAGTCCAAGACTGAAGGAACAGGGCCCCCAGATGGGAAAGGTGAGGTCCACTGGTCTCTGGGCAGGACCTCACCAACAACCCACACTCCACCTCTGACCCCTCACAAACCTGCTGGTGGAGCTCTAGAGCAGGAGAGACTATTCCAAAATCACCAGTGGGTGACTGGCCCCTAAGTTTTCTGGGAGCCCAGCTGTTCCTGTGCCAGGCCCAATGTCCCAGACAGGATGACCTGTAATGGACATCGGCTGTTCTGCCTTCCTACATCCATCCTGCTGGGCATCCGGCAGCCATCTGTGCCCCATTCTGGCTAGAACTGACTGTTGACTTTCCCCTTCAGGCCAGCCCAATCATTCCGTTCCTCTGGTCTCAAAGACAGACAGGTGAGCTGGGCCAGGCTGATGAAGCTCGGTGCTGGGACGTTGTTCGAAGCCATGGGGAAAAATTGTCTTCTTGGGGGTTGCTGAGAGGATGGGACATGGAGCGATCCTTGCCACCACAAAGACACAGCTGAACTGGCAGATGGAGGGAGACTAAGGCCTGATGGCTACTGTTTGAGCTGAGATACCTCACTGGGCCTAAAGCCAAGTCCAGCTGTTTAAGCAACATGGGCCAGCAAATTATTTTCTCTGCTTAAGTCAGGTTGCGTTGGGTTCTTTCTTTTCTTTCTTTCTTTCTTTCTTTCTTCCTTTCTTTCTTCTTTCTTTCCTTTCTTTCTTCTTTTTCTTTCTTTTTCTTTCTTTATTTCTTTCTTTCTTTTCTTTCCTTCTTTCTTTTCTTTCCTTCTTTCTTTTCTTTCCTTCTTTCTTTCTTTCTCTTTCTTTTCCTTCCTTCATACCTCAAAACCCTTACGATGGCTGGTCACAGTGGCTCATGCCTATAATCCTAGCACTTTGGGTGGCTGAGGCGAGAGAATCACTAGAGCCTAGGAGTTCTAGACCAACCTGGGCAACATAACAAAACCTTGTCTCTACAAAACACAAAAATTAGCCAAGCATGGTGGTGCACACCTTCTGTCCCAGCTCGGGAGGCTGAGGCAGGAGGGTCACTTGAGCCCAGGAGGTCAAGGTTGCAGCGAGCTGAGATCACACCACTGCATTCCAGAGTGAGACTGTCTCAGACAAACAAAAATCCTCGTGACGTTTTCATAGTGATGAAATATTGGTCCATTTGATTACAATGCGCTGATGGCTGCAAGTTCAACAGGAGGCTTTCCCATATACTCCACCTCCTCACCCGAACCACTATGCCAAACAGACACCTGTCCATAGCCACGCACTTTATGGCCTCGCTTCAACATCATTACCTTTGTCACTGGCCAGCATGTCATCTCCTAGGCCTCTCTCAGCCCTGATCACCCACTCCTAAGCTGCATGCCTCCATCAGCATGTTCCTGTTGCAACTATCAACCAGGGGCCACCAAGGCCACAGGAGGCCACTGACGCCACAGGGGTTCTCCTGCATTGACTGGCTGGTCCTCAACCACAGTCTCTGGGGTCACCTCCCCCAGGGCTTAGCCTTTATCGGAGAATATAGAGATGGGCACCCAGAGCTCCTGCCACACTCTCTTCCAGGGCAGGGTTGAGGGCGGGGAAGGTCGGGGCCCCAGTGGAAACAAGACCTGAGGGACTGCATACCCAGCTGTGAAGGTCTGCACTGGAAGGCTCCAGCCTGCTTCAGGCCCTGAAAGGGCAACGAGGAGGGTCCAGTGCTGAGCCCTTATCCTCAATGATGCCAAGGGGTAGAAGACTTTCTGGCCCTTGGAGAAGAGGCCCAACCATGGGGTGGCTGAAATGGATGATCTCAGGTTATCTCAAGACCAGAGCTGATCCCAGAAACTGGTCCTTCCCTGAGTAAATGCTTCCCAGAGAAGGCCAGAGGACATGACTGTGATGATGCAGCTCTCCAAGATGCTCCTCTGGGAGCCAGAAGGGAGGCAGAACCGGAGGTCCTGTGCTCCTCTTTTGAAGAAGGGAGAGGTTTAAGGCCATCAGCATGCTGAAGAGGGGAAGCCAGTACTATGAGGGAGACATGGGATGGGGTGACAGGGGAATGAGGCTCCTGCATCCAGTGGGGATAGATCTAGGCACGGGGGAGGGATTGCCTTGGATGGGAAGAAGGGAAGCCTTTGAAAGGATTAGAATAGGACAGCTTGGGCCTGGGAGGAGCTGCAGATTCCAGGACTTTCCATCAAAGGTTTCTGTTTTTTCAAGAAAGTGGAAGGTGAGGTCATCTTCTGAGTGTGTGGGGGAGGGAGGAGCACTATTTTACTCGCTACTGCTAGAAACCGGGCTAAGCACTTCATCTGATAAACCTCATTTGATACCTTGAGAATCTCAGGAGGCATGTGTAGTTGGTCATTTGTATCCACGGGTTCTACATCCTCAGATTTTTTTTTTTTTTTTTGGTGGGGGGACGGAATCTCGCTCTGTCACCCAGACTGGAGTCCAATGGCATGATCTCAGTTCACTGCAACCTCTGCCTCCCAGGCTCAAGCGATTCTCCTGCTGCAGTCTCCTGAGTAGCTGGGGTTACAGGCGTGTGCCACGACGCCCAGCTATACATCCTCAGATTTAACCAACAGCAGATAGAAAATATCTGAAAAACAAAACAAAACAAAAAATAATAATACAACAATAAAAATAATACAAATAAAAACAATACAATATAACAACTATTTGCATAGCATTTATATTGTATTAGGTAATCTAGAAAATATTTAAGGTACACAAGAGGTTGTACTTAAGTTACACGCAAATACTTCTGTACCATTTTATATCAGGAACTTTAGCATCCTCAGATTTTGGTATCCAACGGGGTCCCGGAACCAATCCCCTAAGGATACCCAAGGAAACTGTCTATTACACTTCTGTTTTACAGATGTTAACACTGAGGCTTAGAAAGGTCGTTTGGACAGCCCAAGGTCACAAAAGCTACTAAATGAGCATCAGGACTCTACTATTCCAAAGTTGTAAACTCTACACTATCAATAAAGAGGCAAGAACTGATGGGACCAAGTCCCTGAGGAAATAGAAGTAGCTCTGGACAACAGAAGGCAAACTTCTTCCTCTGAGCCGGGAGCAGGAGTAGGAGAGATGAAGTCCACAAGTATTGTTTGTTTGTTTGTTTGTTTGTTTGTTTGTTTGAGATGGAGTCTCATTCCGTCACCCAGGCTGGAGTGCAGTGACGTGGTCTTAGCTCACTGCAACCTCCACCTCCCAGGTTCAAGCAATTCTCCTGCCTCAGCCTCCCGAGTAGCTGGGATTACAGGTGTGTGCCACCACACCCAGCTAATTTTTGTATTTTTAGTGGAGACAGGATTTCACTATGTTGGCCAAGCTGGTCTTGAACTCTTGACCTCAGGTGATCTTCCTGCCTTGGCCTCCCAAGATGCTGGGATTACAGGCGTGAGCCACCACGCCTGGCCAAGTCCACAAGTTTTTAATGGGAAGAAAAGGCTGCCAAAGAGCTTCCTTTCTGGTTTGGTGAGGGTAGGGGACAGGAAGGGAGCTCAGTGGGGAGGGGGTCTCTGTGGAGTTCCAGATCTCCCAGGTCTTCAGCCTGCTGGAGCCCAGGATCCCTAAGTGTGGAGACCCTGAGGAAAGGGCCACTCTCTAGTGTCAAGCATTCTCGGCCTCAAGGATTCAGCCTGCAGCATGAGAGGGCAGTAATAATCCAAACAGCAACATACACAGGAGGGACATCACAGGGCTGGGGGCAGCGGGTGGGTGCACAGGGAATGTGGAGGTGCCAGAGGCCTGAAGCCCATGGCAGCACTGGGGCCTGTTCAGCCATTGCCAGAAGCCAGGGTGCCTTTCCCTGACCAGGGAAGACCCTGCCACTAGCCAAAGCCACCTGAGGCCTTGGACGCATTGGCTTTGCCTGTTTGGAAAATGTATAAGGGAATTACCAGACGGCTGAGAGGAGGCAGCTCTTCACCCAGGGCTGGGGGTTCTCACATTTGCAGAGGCCCCCACACAGCATGTGCTCTTTAGCATGGCTCAGCAACCCCAGAGCAGGGGCCAGGGAGGGGAGTAGGGCTTAACCAGGGGCATCTGGGGCAAGACAGGGTGGCAGCAGGATTTAAGGGGTTAGGGAGAAAGTGAGGAAGTGCCTCAGACACTGGTTTTAAACCTACCACCTGCAGGAAATCTTCCCCAAATCACATGGGGGATATTGATTTTGTTTTCTATTACCTGGAAATGGTCTCCCCATCGTTTCTGAGAAATCCGCACTATCTCACAGCTCATTGGCATTGCCAACTTACCTCCAGTGGGCACAGCCAGCCTAGCATCTTATATAAACCCTCCCCAGTGGACACAGGAAATTGGACCAGGGTGGGTTCCTGTCCCAAACTGGGTGGGTGAGAGCCCTTTGCTGGGGAACTTGGAATTGTTGCAAAGACACCCCAAAACCGTCTGTCTACCTCTTAGAGAATCCATAAACACGATCTGTTACGGCATTCATTCTCTGCCATGGGAACTGGAAACAAAGAACTGGAAGAGAGAGAGGACAAAACAAACATGCAGAGAAGAGAGAAATGGAGAGAATTTTCTAAGTTCTTACAACACTCCAGTCTCTGCCTTTGGCTATCGCTGAGGCCCTGCTCGATCCCTGGCATTTTGTCCTTATAATAAGTTCTCCTCATTGCTTAAGTTCTCTCTATTCTCTCTGCAGAGATTAGAGAATTCCTTACAAACTTAAGAGTCCTAATTACTTGAATCTCCCCAACCGCTAGAGTATTTCAGTCCTGTCTCGCTTCTGTGATGGATCCACTATTGCCCTGGGCCATATTTTACCTTGAAGATGACACTAGGGATTTCTTCTTTCCTTGGAGACAGGGTCTCACTCTGTCTCCTAGGAGAAAGTGCAGTACACCATCATTGCTCACTGCAGCCCTAACCTCCTGGGCTCAGGTGATCCTCCCACCTCAGCCTCCTGAGTAGCTAGAACTACAAGTGTGCACCACCACAACTGGCTACATTTTTTAATTGTTATTTTCATAGAGACAGGGTCTCACTATGTTTCCCAAGCTGATCTCAAACTCCTGGGATCAAGTGAGCCTCTTGTTTCCCAAAGTGCTGGGAGTACAGACATGAGCCACTGCACCTGGCCCCCCTAACTTTTTTTTAATTAAAGGAAAGTTTATTCTTTTTGTACAAGTATCTTCAGGTACTTATAATTTTACAGTTTATAGTTATACATATAATTTTAGATGATTAAGAAAGGGATCCATTTTATAAGTTGAAGAGGTCAAGATGAAAGTGTTTTTCCTTTTGACACATGGTTTTAAAGCCATGGTCTTTGCTATAGATATTAAAGCTCCAAATGAAAGTATGGTTCTCCATTCTACAGGAGAAGTTTATTTTCTTTTGTTTCCAGCAAAGCTTTCAGCCCCCAGCCTCCATCATGGCACTAACTAGCTATACATGAGTGACTGGAACACACCTCTCTACAAATGGCCCAGTCCCCAACAGGTATGTTGAAAGAGGCTGTCTTTTAGGACCCTATAATAAAGGAATCCTTTATCAAAGGACATGCCCAAACCAGGTGCAACAATCCCACAGACTCTACTAATGCACACTTTATTGCCAGGGACAGTGACATTCATGGAGAGCAGAACAGAATCCTCCTCATTTACTAGAAGCAGCCAAATTCTCAGTCTCTTCCAAAGGGAATGAAGATCCAGCATGCTCCTCTGCCACTCCTCTCATGAGCAGGTAGGAGAGTGGGCACTCACTGGGCAGAGCCAGAGAGGAGGGGCAGCCATCAAGGAGAAAGAGGATGAAGCTAGGTTCCATCTTCTATGTCAACTTCAACCAGTTGGTTGTGCCTGTCTAGAGTGCTATGATGACAAAGAATCTGAGGCCACTTTCAGGTTCAAAAAGAATTCATGGGTTGATTAACAATGTCTGCCATGGGCATGGATTGGGGAGGGGCTGAGTGCTCACCATGTATATTCACTGACCTTGCCACACATACAGCACACAGCTCATTGCCACCCCTGTAGACACTCGTAAGGCATACTTGTTGAATGAATGCATGACAAGAATGATTATCTAAGGGACCCCTTAGGTGGGATGAGTGACAGGGATGCAGGACACGAAAGGTGTGAGGAGGAACAGAACAGATAAGACAGAGACATGTGATGCTCTCGGTTCAGGAATCAAATACACAGGTTTGAGAGACCTCTGTATTCATCAGGATGCTTCTGATCTAAAGGGTTTCAATTTTCTTATAAAGGAAACATTTGCTTCATGTAACCAAACAAAAGAGACCAAGAATAGGTCTTGCTTCAGGTATGGGTGCATCCAGGAGCTCACGCACCGTATCTCTACATGCTACTCAGCTGTGCTTTCCTCTGTGTTGTCTTCATTCTCAGGGGGGCTCTCCTGAAATGGTCACAGAAATAGCCAGCAACCATTTCAAGGCTTGCATACATACTATAATCTTAGCAACTAAAACAAACAAACAAAAAATCCCAGGGCTGATTTTTTGTTGTTGTCTGTTTGTTTTTAAAGATGGGGTCTTGCTCTGTTGCAAGTGTACAGAGTGTTACACTCACTCTGCAACCTCAAATTCCTGGGCTCAAACTATCCTCCTGCCTCAGCCTCCCAAGTAGCTGGGAATACAGGCATGTGCCACCATCCCCAGATAATTTCCAAGTGCTGCCTAATTTTGCCCAAACTGGATCATGTGCCCACCCCTGGAGCCAGAGAGAGAAGTGAGCTCCACTGTAATCATGTGGGCTGAGAATGGGGAAGGGGTTATTCTTTACAGGAAAATGGGGATGTTGCTACCTGAATAAGGGGAATGGGTGCTGCCATCACATACTTTCCATTATATTCCCTCAGGCTGTGGGTTTTTCCCATCAAATCAGTAGCTACTGGAGAGCAAGGATGTTGTCCTGTTTATCCTTTCATCCCCAGCACCCCACACAAGACCTGACCCAGAAGTTTCCAGACCCCTCCTAGCTGATTCAAGACCTCATCCATGTCTTACTGACAGAGTGAAATGACCAGGAAGGAGCTCTCACACCATCCCTGCCCTCCAGCCCACAGATCCTTCTGTGACTATACCCATCTGTCCAGCCTCCTGCCTATTATGATGGAAGATGTGTTCCTCATCTGCTGTGAGAGTGGTTTGCTGCCCAGCCTTTGTTCCCCATCTTCCTGGTATCAACCCCTCGCATTTCCTTTATGAAACTACCCATTCCTATTCTCAGCCATGTGATCTGAATGAGACCGACTCCATCCCCAATTCCAAGGATACACCATGGTTGGCTTAAACCTTTCCATATATTCCCTGCTCCTGGCCACACTGGTCAGTTCAGGGATCACAGTGATCAATGAAAAATGACCCAGGGGGCAGCCACCTGCCAGAGTTTTGGAAAAGAGAAGCGTCAACCCTCCTCCTCAGGTGCTACCAGAAAAAAACTCCCTCTCTTCTCCTGGTTGGTGTGGCATGAGGACTTGAGTTCTGGAACTACTTCCAGAACAGCAGCCCTGGGTAGAGTCCAAGATTGAAGTCAACACTACAGGAGGCAGAAAGAAGAGACCAAACGACGTCAGGGCCTTAGTCATCTCTGGGGCAGTTGTGCTGTAACCACAAGGCTGGGGAGGCAGAGAACAGTATTGTCACCCTCAGCTTAGACCAAACATGATTCAGCACTGGGGCTGGCCACCTTCCTGCCCTGAAGCAAATTTTGGCTTGATGAGGAAGGCAGAAGGTAGAATGACATTAGGGCGAGTAATTCATTGTGTCTGTTACACACCCTACCTTTGCTACTGTAGTTACTGATAACCAACTGTATTGGGAAAGTCAGTTTCAGTTGGAATTTTCTGTTGCTTGAACTTCAGCCTTACTTGTTGCCAGCATCCTTACTTGGGCTCTGGGGCTGCCATTTTCACTTTCTTGGGTTTTCACTTCTGAAATGGGCTCTTCTCCCTCCTGCATCAACTTTCCTCCCTCGTTCCCAAGAAGATATAAACACGCTTCAGGGCCAGCAGTTCTCAATGGTGGCTGCACACTGGAATATCCAGAAAGCTTTAAAAAATGCTTAATACCGGCCAGGCGTGGTGGCTCACGCCTGTAATCCCAGCACTTTGGGAGGCCGAGACGGGCGGATCACGAGGTCAGGAGATCGAGACCATCCTGGCTAACACGGTGAAACCCCGTCTCTACTAAAAATACAAAAAAACTAGCCGGGTGTGGTGGCGGGCGCCTGTAGTCCCAGCTACTCGGGAGGCTGAGGCAGGAGAATGGCGTGAACCCGGGAGGCGGAGCTTGCAGTGAGCCAAGATCGCGCCACCGCACTCCAGCCTGGGCGACTGAGCAAGACTCCGTGTCAAAAAAAAAAAAGAAAAAAAAAAAAAATGCATAATACCTGGGTCCAATGCGCGGAATCTGGGGAGGGACCTAGGCATTGCTTTTTATATTGCCCAGGCTGGTCTCAAACTCCTGGCCTCAATCTCCCGCCTTGAAACCCACAAAGTGTTGGGATTACAGGTGTGAGCCACCATGGCTGGCCACAATTTCTTTTTATAACTTTACAAGTTTGAAAAAACAAATAAGATAATGCAAAACAAAATTAAAATGAATGCAAACATTTTATCAAAGGCCTATCTCATTCTGCTTAGCCCTATCTTAGGATTCTCCACAAAATTCAGCTAAGAAGACTTAAGTTTTACCTCCTCCAAGGTACTCCCTGCTTCAGCAGAAGTATGTAGAAAACAGCAAAAGGCACTAGAATGGGGCTATGGATGCAACCGGTAGGGAATTAGAGGTGGAGAAGAGCAACAGGTTGATCTTCTAGGTTATTATGGATAAAAGTGGAAGACTGAGCACAAACATTGACTTTTTCTCCCTCCAAAACCCCATTCAAATGGCAGTAAAAGAATTTTTTTTTTTTTCTTTTTTTTGAGGTGAAGTTTTACTCTTGTTGCCCAGGCTGGAGTGCAATGGCACGATCTCGGCTCACCACAACCTCTGCCTCCCAGGTTCAAGTGATTCTCCTGCCTCAGCCTCCCAAGCAGCTGGGATTACAGGCATGTGTTACCACACCCGGCTAATTTTTTGGATTTTTAGTAGAGACAGGGTTTCTCCATGTTAGTCTGGTTTTGAACTCCCGACCTCAGGTGATCCTCCCACCTCGGCCTCCCAAGGTGCTGGGATTACAGGCGTGAGCCACTGCGCCCAGCCAATAATTTTTTTTTTTTTTTAAATGGTGTTGTGGTCCAGGTGCAGTGGCTCACACCGGTAATCCTAACACTTTGGGAAGCTGAGGCAAGAGAATTACTTTAGCCTAGGAGTTCAAAACTAGCCTGGGCAATGTAGGGAGACCCAGTCTCTACAAAAAAAAATTTAAAAATTAGCTAGGCATGGTGGCACATGCCTGTGGTCCCAGCTCCTCAAAAGGCTGAGGTAGGAGGATTGCTTGAGCCTGGAAGGTTGAGGCTGCAGTGAGCCGTGATTATGCCACTGCACTCCAGCCTGGGTGACAGAGGAGACCCTGTCTCAAAAACAAAACAATGGCTCAAGCCTGTAATCCCAGCACTTTGGGAGGCCGAGACGGGTGGATCACGAGGTCAGGAGATCGAGACCATCCTGGCTAACATGGTGAAACCCCGTCTCTACTAAAAAATACAAAAAACTAGCCGGGCGAGGTGGTGGTGCCTGTGGTCCCAGCTACTCGGGAGGCTGAGGCAGGAGAATGGCGTGAACCCGGGAGGCGGAGCTTGCAGTGAGCCAAGATCGCACCACTCACTCCAGCCTGGGCGACAGAGCAAGACTCCGTCTCCAAAAAAAAAAAAAAACAAAAACAAAAACAAAAACAAAAACAAAAGTGGTGTGGTAGATTAAACATGTACACTGATTCTTTCCTCCTCCTTCTATCAAGAGGGTCTATCACAGACTAGCCCAGAGTCCATTTCCCTCCCACATGGACTCTGGGCTGGTCTGTGACTTGCTTTGACCCGTGGGATGCATCAAAAGTGACACTGCGCCAGCTCCTGGTCTGGGCTGCAAGAGGCCTCTGGGATCCGTGCACCATGTAGCGAAGTTCAGGAAGGATTATTAAATGATGAGTGTCCACGTGGAGAAAGACCCAGCCGGCCCCCAGCCATTCTGGACATGTGAGTGGAACTATTCTTGGATATTCCAGAGCCAGCCTATCTCCCAGGCAAATGTAGTTGCAGGAAGGACTCCAGCGGACACTACATGCAGCCCTGCCCAGATTGCAAAATCATCTGCAAATACGTGGTTCTTGGTGTTTTAAGCTACTATGGTTTACAGTAGTTTATTCTGCAGCAATAGATAATAAGCACATGCCACAAATATCAGAAACAAACAGGCTGGGCGCAGCGACTCACGCCTATAATCCCAGCACTTTGGAAGGCCGAGGAGGGTGGATCACCTGAGGTCAGGAGTTCAAGACCAGCCTGGCCAACATGGTGAACCCCGTCTCTACTAAGAATACAAAAATTAGCTGGGCATGGTGCCGCACGCCTGTAGTCCCAGCTATTCAGGAGGCTGAAGCCAGATAATCGCTTGAACCAGCGGCGCGGAGGTTGCAGTAAGCCGAAATCGTGCCACTGCACTCTAGCCTGGGTGACAGAGAGAGATTCCATCTTAAAACAAAAACAAAAACAAAAAAAAAGAAACAAACAAAAATCCAAAATACCTTATCACTAATATCCTCAGAGAAGATCAAATATTGCAACCATGAAATACAAACAGATTACTAATAAAACAAATATACACAAACTGGGTATGGTGGCCCATGTCTATATTCCCAGCTACTCAGGAGGCTGAGGTAGGAAGGTCACTTGAGTCTAGCAGTTCAAGGCCAGCATAGGCAACATAGCAAGATGTCATCTGTGAAAAAAATATGATAGGAGGAATAATAATAGGACTAGAGGAGAAAGTTGAGAAAATCTACTAGAAAACAGAACAAAAGGCAAAGTGATAGAAAATTGGAAATAAAATAAAACGGAGAATAAATGAAACTGAGAATGGGAACTGGAGAGCCAGTTTGGGAGATCCAACATCTAAAAGTATAGAAGTTCAAAAAAGAGACACTGATAAAATCAAAAGAAGGAAATAATCAATGAAATAATACAAAACATCTTCCCAACACTGAGGGTCATGAATTTCAAGACTGAAAGGACCTACTGAGAGCACTGCACAGTTAATAAAAATAGACTACACCTTGGCACATCATTGTGAAATTATGGAAGCTGGGCCAAAGAGAGGCTCCTAAAAGCTTCTGGAGAAAATATCACATCATATGAAAAGAATTAGGAATGCAAATGACTTTAGGCTTCTTTATAGCTGCTGCCAGTGGAGCAGTGCTTTCAAAATTCTGGACCAAAAAAAAAAAAAAAAAAAATTCCGAATTATTATTCAAGTGTATATAAAGATTATAGGCATTTCCAGACATGCAAAGTCTTAAAAACTTCTCCTCCCTCCCACGTACCCTTTCTTACTAGCCCATGAAATAAGCCAGGAAACAACACAACATGAGATCCAGGAAACAAAAGCTCCAGCGCAGCAGAGAGGTAAAATGAAGGTGAAGGATGGTGGTGAGGCAAGAGCTCAGGAGGAACAGGAAAGAAGCCAAGAGCACACACTGGAGAGACTCCCTCACAAAGTGGAACCGATTGAGAAATGGATGTGCCCGAACTGATAGAGAAGCAATCTGAACAAGTGGTGAAGTTTCGGATTAAACTAATGAAAAATATATAGAATACTAGACCAATAATATAATCATTATTATCTAGAGAAACAACAAAAAGTTTTGTAAGGAAGAAAAAAATAATTGCAGTATACTATAAATGTCCCCTATGAATAGCACATCCATAACCAAAATCATGTAAACACTGAGTGTCAGTTTGCTCAGTCCTAATGAAACTGTATTAGAAGGATGGGAGGTGAGAAAGGTTTGCAAATGGGAGCAAGACTAGGAAAGAAAATGAAATCCTATCTTCCAGGCCAGGCACAGTGGCTCACATCTGTAATCCCAACACTTTGGGAGGCCGAGGCGGGTGGATCACAAGGTCAGGAGTTCAAGATCAGCCTGACCAACATGGTGAAACCCCGTCTCTACTAAAAATACAAAAATTAGCCAGGTGTGGTGGTGCGTGCCTGTTATCCCAGCTACTCAGGAGGCTGAAGTTGGAGAATCGCTTGAACCTAGGAGACGGAGGTTGCGGTGAGCCAAGATTGCTGCACCATTGCACTCTAGCCTGGGTAACAAGAGCGAAACTCCATCTAAAAAACAAAATCCTATCTTCCATAGGGGGAAGCCAATATTTGCCTAAAGCTGAAAAATCATTACATAAACAATGCATGCATGCTATTTTGAGATGTAGCGGTTTAGATTATCAAGGAAAGTAGTGAAAGTTATTGTCTTTCATGACAGGGAAAGCACAGAAGTGGAGCAGGAGGCAGTTGTTGGTGAGAGATTTGTAGACCTACTTGACTCTTTAAATCATATGCATCTACAACTTTGATGAGAATATTAGAATTTAAAAGGAAGAAAAAGAAAAGACAGGAAAGAGGAAGGAAGGAAGGGAGGGAGGGAGGGAGAGTGGGGGAAACAAAGGCCCGGTGCAGTGGCTCACGCCTGTAATCCCAGCCCTTTAGGAGGCTGAGGCGGGTGGATCACCTGAGGTCAGGAGTTTGAGACCAGCCTGGCCAATGTGGCAAAACTTCGTCTCTACTAAAAATACAAAAAAATTAGCCAGGCATGGTGATGGGCACCTGTAATACCAGCTACTCAGGAGGCTGAGGCAGGAGAATCGCTTGAACCCAGGAGGCAGAGGTTGCAGTGAGCTGAGATGGTGCATTGCACTCCAGCCTGGGCAACAGAGCAAGACTCCATCTCAAAAAAAGAAAGGTAGGCAGGAGCCAAATCATTCATGGGTTCAAAGATGGGGTGCACATGACTCAATGGACATTTTTAAATCTCAAGTAAACCCCTTTCCCAGTCAGGGCTCAGATTTCTTCATCTGTATCTTGAGGGGTTGGATGACGACTCCTGTTCAACCTGTCTGAGATCATCATGAGCTGTAGGACAGAACGTAATAAAATATTTAAATGATCACGGACAAAGGTTCTATTTTTCTAACCTTTTAAGTGGGAAGGGTAATGTGTTGTAACAAGGTTTGAGACAGGCACATCTCATATGTGAGCATAAAAACCCAACCATCAGGTTTACCAAGTACAAAAGGATCAAGAGCAGCGGTTCTAAAGAAGAATCTCCCTACTGTAAAATGTAGATTCCCTGGCTAATCTTCTGGGGAGTCTCCTTCCTTGGTATAAGGCAGGGCTGGGGAACTGGCTTTCTTTTTTTTTTTTTTTTTTTTTTAGACAGAGTCTCACTCTGCTCATTCTGCCACCCAGGCTGGAGTGCAGTGGCATGATCTCGGCTCACTGGAATCTGTGTCCTGGGTTCAAGTGATTCTCCTGCCTCAGTCTCCTGAGTAGCCGGGACCATGGGCGCCCACCACCAGGCCCAGCTAATTTTTGTATTTTTAGTAAAGATGGGGTTTCGCCATGTTGGCCAGGCTGGTCTCGAACCCCTGACCTCAAGTGATCCACCCACCTCTGCCTCCCAAAGTGCTGGGATTACAGGCGTGAGCCTCTGCACCTGAGCCGGAACTGACATTTTTAACAAGCATTCAAAGACATCTGATGCCAGCCGTCTGCTTGCCATACGTTGAGCAATGCTACTCCAGGATAAGTCCTTGGAGGTGCAGGATCACAGGTTTAATTGAGATAAAACCGCAAATCAATTCCCCTTTTCAGGGAGAAAGTGTCAATTTGGTATTGATATGTTTTGAGCACCCCTTTAGCATTAGATAATCTTCTGGAACAGGGAGCAGGCCGCAGGCAACGGAATCTACCTGGAATTGAATTACACTGTTCGGTTTTCATTGCATTCTCCTTTATTCTTACCTTCTATTATGGGAAATGAAATGAATTTTCGATTTACGATAATTACACAAAGTTTCCTTTAAAATAGATTCACTGAAATTTCTAAGTATCCAAGGATGTATTCATTTTAGGATGAATAGACAATAAAGCATTTTCACTTTTTCCTAGACTCACCGGATTTGGGCACATGGATACCTGCAATATTGATTTGTATTATGAGAGTGATCTAATTATCACAAAAGGAGCTATAATCACTAACTTATTATTTATAATAATGGTTAGTGGTACCCTTACAATAATGTACAATCCAATGTTCAAAAATTATACCACTTGAGTTTGGTTTGATCCTATCAATTTTCAACAAATGTCTTGGGAGGCCGAGGCGGGCAGATCACGAGGTCAGGAGATCGAGACCATCCTGGCTAACACGGTGAAATCCTGTCTCCACTGAAAATACAAAAAATTAGCCGGGCGTGGTGGCGGGCACCTGTAGTCTCAGCTACTCGGAGGCTGAGGCAGGAGAATGGTGTGAACCCGTGAGGCAGAGGTTGCAGTGAGCCGAGATTGAGCCACTGCACTCCAGCATGGGCGACAGAGCGAGACTCCGTCTCAAAAAAAGAAAAAAGAAAAAAAAAATTTTTTTCAATAAATGTCTTAAAATTTAAAAGCAGGCTGATTAGTTTGGAACCAGACTACAAGTAGAGCTAACATTTGGTGAATAAGAAAACATCACACTACATTTTGGATGTATGAAAGAAAACTTGACCATTTGAAGATACATGAATTAAAAAAGTACTATAAATACTACTTTAGGAAAAAAAGAGAGTGATCTATAAATAAAAACATTTGACGTATTTGAAAACGTGTGGGTCTTGCATATGATTCACACGAGAAATCTAAAATTCAACCTAGCAATGGATAAGAATTAAGAATGGATGGTTTGGGCAAAGGACATTAACAGACATTGCTCCAAAGGTGATACATGAATGGCCAACAAGCACATGGAAAGATGCTTAACATTACCAATTATGAGGGAAATGAAGATCAAAACCACAATGAGATACCAATTCAAACCCATTAAAATGTCTATTATCAAATAAACAGAAAATAACAAGCATTGGTGGACAAACTAGAACCCTCCTCCTGCACTGCTGGTAGGAATGTAAAATGTGGCATCCATTGTGGAAAATAGTATGGTGGTTCCTCAAAACATTAAACATATAGACTGGGTGTGATGGCTCACGTCTGTAATCCCAGCACTTTTGGTGGCCAAGGCGGGTGGATCACCTGAGGTCAGGAGTTCAAGATCAGCCCAGCCAATGTGGTGAAACCCTGTCTCTACTAAAAATATGAAAATTAGCTGGGCATGGTGGCAGGCGCCTGTAATCCCAGCTACTTAGGAGACTGAGGCAGGAGAATTGCTTACACCCGGAAAGCAGAGGTTGCAGTGAGCGGAGATCATGCTACTGCACTCCAGCCTGGGCAACAGAGCGAGACTCAGTGTCAAAAAAAGAAAAAAAAAAAATTAAACATACAGTTACCTTATGCTCCAGCAATTCTACCACTTGGTATATATCCTAATGAACTGAAAGTAGGAACTGAAACATGCAATACTGGTTTTCTGTTCCTGCATTAGTTTGCTAGGGATAATAGCCACCAGCTCCATCCATGTTCCTGCAAAGGACACGATCTCATTCTTTTTTTTTTTTTTTTTGAGACGAAGTCTTGCTCTATTGCCCAGGCTGGAGTGCAGTGGCACGATCTCGGCTCACTGCAACCTCTGCCTCCCGGGTTCAAGTGATTCTCCTGCCTCAGCCTCCTGAGTAGCTGGAATTACAAGCAGGTGCCACCACGCCCAGCTTACTTTTGTATTTTTAATAGAGATGGGGTTTCACCATGTTGGCCAGGCTGGTCTCGAACTCCTGACCTCGTGATCCACCTGCCTTAGCCTCCCAGAGTGCTGGGATTACAGGCGTGAGACACTGCGCCTGGCCACGATCTCATTCCTTTTTATGGCTGCATAGTATTCCATTGTGTATATATACCATATGATAAGTCACTCTCACTTCAGTTGGCCTTCATGAAACACTGTGACAGACACAATGGCACAAAGTGTCTATCAGCATCGTTCTCCTCCTACCTCATTGACTGATCTTTGCTGCTTCCACTCCTTTGCATGACTTCCAAATATCAGAGGGCCTTAGAGCACAGCTCGTGCCTCTTCTCCTCTCCACTTATAGGATATTCTCTGCCTAGTGATCTCCACCAGCCTGTGGTATAGACGCACCTGTGTGCTTGTGACTCGAAGATGCACACCTGGAGTCCTGAGCTCTATGCCCATATGTGAGTTCTCCACTTGGATGTCTAATGGTCATCTCAAACTTAGCATTTCCAGACCGAAAACCCCAAATCTGTTATTTCCCCAAAGCCCAAATCCGTAACTTCCCCTTGACATCTCTTCCCCAAATCCCTCCCTCACTGTGCTCTTGCCTTTCCCTCCTCCAACAAGCCAAACTTTTCCTAACTGCAGGGCCTCGGCAGGAACAGTTTCCTCTGCACAAAACTCTCTTCCCCAGACAGATCCTTTCACTTCCTCTGAGCCTCTGAGGGCCTCCTTTCCCACCTCTGCTTCTCACTCCTTCACATCACTCTGTTTCATTTCCTTCATTGCACTTACTATCATCTGAAATTATGTATTGGTTTACTCATTTTCTCTCACACTTCATTTTTTTTTTGACAGAGATTTGCTCTGTCACCCATGCTGGAGTGCAATGGCACAATTTCAGCTCACTGAAAACTCCGCCTCCTGAGTTCAAGCGATTCTCCTGCCTCAGCCTCCTGAGTAGCTGGGATTACAGATGCCCGCCACCATGCTTGGCTAAGTTTTTTGTATTTTTAGTAGAGACGGGGTTTCACCATGTTGGCCAGCAACTGTGCCCAGCCTCACCCTTGATTTTTAATCTCCATGAAAGCAAGCACTAGGTCTTGCCTGGGCCTTTATCCCTAGCAGTGAGCATAGCGTCTGGCACAGAGGTAGTTCTGAACATTAGTTATTGAATGAAATAAAATAATGAATGTGGGCCAGGCGCGGTGGCTCATGCTGGTAATCCCAGCACTTTGGGAGGCTGAGGCAGGCGGATCACAAGGTCAAAAGATCAAGACCATCCTAGCCTACATGGCGAAACCCCATCTCTACCAAAAATACAAAAATTAGCCGGGCGTGGTGGTGCTCACCTGTAGTCTCAGCTACTGGGGAGGCTGAGGTGGGAGAATCGCTTGAACCCAGGAGGTGGAGGTTCCAGTGAGCCGAGACTGCACTCCAGCCTGGCGACAGAGGGAGACTCTGTCTCAAAACTAACTAACTAACTAACTAACTAACTAAATAAATAAATAAATAAATAAATAAATAAATAAATAAAATGAACGTAGGCCCAAGAAGAGTTGTGGGAAGAGGGGTGATGTTTCTGCATAGACTTCTAAGGCTAAGAAGGAAAACAGAGGTGCTGTGCACAAATCTACCCCCACCCCAACTGGGTCCCAACTCTGGCTCTCTGGCGTGGCACCATCACTGAAAGGCCCCGTTCCCGAAATCTCAGGGTATTCTTAGTCCCTCCTGTTCCCAGAGCTGACAATCCCCCCGCCCACCCCCACCTTAGTTGCACATTCCAGCCTCTCCGCCCCGCCCCTCCCCGCCCAGAAGCGGACGTGGTTTTTAGAGGAGTCCACCGGGCTTGGAGTCAGTAGCAATAATCAGGGGTAGAGCGGGGCGTGTCCCAGGGGTGAGCCCAGCTCTGCAGCCTTGTGCGCAGTAGAGAGCTGGTCTTAGGCTGGCACCATGGCCGATTTCAGGGTCAGGGTGTCCACCGGGAAGGCCTTCGGGGCTGGCACATGGGACAAAGTGTCTGTCAGCATCGTGGGGACCCGGGAAGAGAGCCCCCCACTGCCCCTGGACAATCTCGGCAAGGAGTTCACTGCGGGTGCTGTGAGTGCCTGGGAGTGGGTAGGGGTGGAGGTGAAGGGGGCGAGCAGGAGCGTCCGGCCTGACGCATACTGAAACCTCCCCTCAGGAGGAGGACTTCCAGGTGACGCTCCCGAAGGACGTGGGCCAAGTGCTGCTGCTGCGCGTGCACAAGGCGCCCCCAGCGCTGCCCCTACTCGGGCCCCTGGCCCCCGACGCCTGGTTCTGCCGCTGGTTCCAGCTGACACCGCCGCGGGGCGGCCCCCACCTCTTCCCCTGCTACCAGTGGCTGGAGGGGGCGGGGAGCCTGGTGCTGCAGGAGGGGACAGGTGAGGGGCGGGCCGGGCTGGGGCTGCAGGGGGAGCACAGGAAGGGGTAGGGGACTGGGGGTTGGAGAGAAGGGCAGGTGAAGTGGAGAGGTGAGCTGGTGTGGCCACCGAATAGCCAGCAGAGGAGGGAGGCTGGTGGGGTCTTGGGGAGAGGGAGGTGGCAGCCTGGTGTAGGAGAAACTGTACTTATGGGAGGAGGGGACCTGGTAGAGGGTAGCAATCATGGGGACGGTGTGGCTGGGATAGTGATGGGGAGTTTCTCTCCCCGCCCCAACCTACTCCCCTTCTGCCACAGCCAAGGTGTCCAGGGCAGACCACCACCCCCTGCTCCAGCAACAGCGCCAGGAGGAGCTGCAGGCCCGGCAGGAGATGTACCAGTGAGGCGGGGGTTACTGTTGGGGGAGGGGGTGCCCAAGGGATGAGGGGCAGCTTGAGTGTCCTGGTCATGACAGAGATTAAAAGCCCCTGCCTCCACCTGTCCTATCAAAGCTGCTCCTGGGACCAGCAGCATCTGCAGGAACGTATAGAAATGCAAATTCTCAGGCCACCTCCAACCTACTACACACTGAGGGTGAAAAGTGGGAGTTTTTGTTTTGACAAGCCTTCCAGATGACTCTGGTGGCCACTGACATTTGAAAAACACTGCTCTAGGGCCAGGTGCAGTAGTGGCTCACACCTGTAATCTCAGCACTTTGGGAGGCCGAGGCAGGCGGATCACCTGAGGTCTGGAGTTCGAGACCAGCCTGGCCAACAGGGCGAAACCCCATCTCTACTAAAAATACAACTATTATCTGGGCATGGTGGCAGGCACCTGTAATCTCAGCTACTTGGGGGGCTGAGGCAGAAGAATAGCTTGAACTCAGGTGGCAGAGGTTGCAGTGAGCCGAGATCATGCCATTATACTCCAGCCTGGGCAACAGAGTAAAACTCGGTCAGAAAGAAAGAACACAAGAATGAAAGGAAGGGGCCGGGCGCGGTGGCTCAAGCCTGTAATCCCAGCACTTTGGGAGGCCGAGACGGGCGGATCACGAGGTCAGGAGATCGAGACTATCCTGGCTAACACAGTGAAACCCCGTCTCTACTAAAAAATACAAAAAAAAAAACTTAGCTGGGCGAGGTGGCGGGCGCCTGTAGTCCCAGCTACTCGGGAGGCTGAGGCAGGAGAATGGCGTGAACCCGGGAGGCGGAGCTTGCAGTGAGCTGAGATCCGGCCACTGCACTCCAGCCTGGGTGACAGAGCGAGACTCCGTCTCAAAAAAAAAAAAAAAAAAAAAAAAAAAAAGAATGAAAGGAAGGAAGGGAGGGAGGGAGGGAAAAGAAAAACTCCTCTAAATGCCTTACCTTTGCTGGTGTCTTCCTTGTCCTGGGACTTTTCCATGAATCATCTTGTTGTATCCTCCCAGAAATCTGAGCAGAGCAGAAACACACCTCTCAAGCCCCAGGAAACTCACCCTCCAGGGCTAGCAAGGGGTGAGATGGGGGCTCTTTCTGTGCTCTGGGCTCAGCATTGGAGGGCACAGGGGAAAACTGGGACTTGGAGATTGCAGAGGAGTTGGAGCCGCTAGTGAGGATTCCCTTGGCACAAAGCCAGGAACTGCATTCAAGAGCAGACTTTCAAAAGATCTTGACCTGGCCAACTCATCTGCCTTCTAAAGCCTGGGCTGTAGGCTTTTGTTCCTGGTCTCTGGGATCAGAGCAGCCACAGGCTCATTTGGTTCCTGGTGATTCTCCACGTGTCATGAATTCCACCCCTAAGGAAGCCATTGCACTAAATCTGCCAGCAGCAGCCCCAAGAGAGGGAATAGACATTGAGGTCTACTGTGTCCGTGGAGACCCAGGGTCAGCCTAGGCTCTGCCAGAACGAGCTGTGAGATCTTAGACCAATTATTTCATCTCTTTGATTCTTATTTTCTTCTGTAAAAGAAACTAAGAATACCAACCTCGTTTGGGTTAGGAGGAACAAATGAGAAAATGGTTAAGAATGTAGCTAGTCAGCTGCCAAGCCTTGCACAAATGTGTGCTCTTGCTGTTGTTCCTGTCTTTCAGTTAACTCTGTTCCAACACTCTAGGCTCTTATAATACGTACAGTGAGGCCTCAGATCCATAGCAACAGCATTGCCTGGGAGCTTGTTAGAAATCAGAATCTGCATTTAACCAAGAGCTCTAGGTGAGAGGGATTAAAGTCTGAGAGGCAGGGTTTGGCCACCACCTGGCGGCAGTGTACTTTAATTGCAAATTTTTCTTTGAAGTTGAAAGCTCAAACCCAAAAGCAAGGTTTGAATGAATCAAAGAATGAATGAGTGAGAGGATGACTGGCTAGGGGTCACCAAGTTTGCAGAGCCATGGTTTTACCATTTTGCTGGAAGGTCTTCGGCTGTGTTGCTTGTTTGAGAATAGAATTTAGAGATGCCTTAGGCGGCTCCCCCTAAGCCTAAACTGTGGAGGCTGAATTGCCTCTCTATGGGATGCCTACCAAAGGCAACTGAAACCTTCCGTGCAGCCCCGGTCCCGGGATAATCTCCCCTCTACAAGATGCATCTGTGTTAGTCGGGACTTCTATAGTTGTGAGAACAAAAGCTAACTCCAACTAGCACGCAGAAAAAAAAGAGTTTGTCAGCCAGACACAGAGGCACTTACGGAAACACAAGCAGGAATTGTCCACCCAGTGGAAAATGGGTAACAGTCTGTGTTTACCGCTGTAATCCACATATCCAGAGAGAGACCACCTCTCAGGCTCAGCCCCAATTTCAAATTCCCTGGAAAGGACTCTGATTGGTGCAGTTCTAGTCAGGTGCTCAACTCTGGACCAATCACCCTTGACCAGGGGAGCCAGCTCACTGTGGGAAAATGGCAGCTCCCTTGCAGCCTCGTGTAGAATGGAAGGGCAGATGCCAGGAGGGCCCTCCTTGGCTGAAGAGGTCTGGCTCTGACCAGGGCCCCCAAGGGGACTGCCACTCCATCTAACCTAGTGAAGGGGCTCCCTGAGGCCTCTTGCTGACCACTTTCCCTCTCTACCCTCCAGGTGGAAGGCTTACAACCCAGGCTGGCCTCATTGCCTGGATAAAAGGACAGTGAAAGACTTGGACCTCAATATCAAATACTCCACAGCCAAGAATGCTAACTTTTATCTACAGGCTGGCTCTGCGTGAGGATGCCCACCCTGCCCTGCCCCTAGGCCTCAGATGCCCTATGACCCCTGCCTTCTGCCCTCCCCTAGTCAGTTCCACCACCCTCAGTGATATGAGTCACATAGTCCTATCCAGGAAACAGCCTCCTAGCCACTGCCAATCCCCCAGAGCAACAGCTACCTTAGGGGCGGTGACTATCTTAGGCCCAAAGGCTGGTTCAGGATCCCAAGAGGCATAAGGCTGGCTGACAGGGAAGAGTCTCCCAGGGCCTCCTGCCCACTCCCCACCCCTCACATCCCCTGGCAGGTTTGCAGAGATGAAAATCAAGGGGTTGCTGGACCGCAAGGGGCTCTGGAGGAGTCTGAATGAGATGAAAAGGATCTTCAACTTCCGGAAGACGCCAGCAGCTGGTGAGGAGCTTGGGCCAGGGATCCTGACCTCTTTCCTGGGGCATCAACTCCTGTGGCTGTCCAGAGTGTCAGAAAACCAAGCACCAATTTGCTATGTAACCCTGAGCAGGCCCTCGCTAGACCTTACTTTTCCCCACAGAGACAAAAGAGAATATGGACGGAGGGGACCCCTGACCTTCTAATGCCTTCTAATCCAATAGATATTTGTTGAGCTGCTACATATCAGACACTGGGTTAGAGGATGCATGGTTCTTCATGGGCTCACAGTTGAGCAGGCCAGTTGGTGTTAATTAGACTCAAAATCAAATAATTCGTTGCACTGTGAAACATGCTCATTGGATCCAGTGAGTGTGTAAAGGGGGCACCTGCCGTACCCTGGAGAGGGCCCCAGGAAAGCTCTCCCAAGGGGTGAACTATGCTGAGACCCCGAGTTGAGTAGGCCTTAGAAGTGCCAAGGATGGGCTGTGGGGGCAGAGAGCAGTTCGGGGAACAGTGAGTGTGAAGGCCCTGAAGACAGAAGGATCAGCCATCTTCGGAGGAAAGAAAACACCATTGTGATCAAAGTGTAATGAGCAAGAGAAGGAGGGTGAGAGAAGGAGCAGGAAGGTGCACAGGGGTCGCACAGGACTGTGTCGGCCACGGCAGGACTTGGGGCTTTCCTCAGCCCAGTGCTTGATTGGTTACCAGCAGGGGAATAATGTGGTCACTATGCACTGCTCGGGGGGGAGTTACTGGGGGGGGGGCAAGAGGCTATGAGAATCTGCTATGAGGCTCTGGCTGTGGTCACCAGAGGATGGTGGCCTCAGCAAGGCAGTGGCAATGCATTGGAGTGGATGGGTGGACCGAGAGGTACTCAGGATGGAGAATCAATGGGATTTGATAGGTTGGGGGTGCTGCCAAGAGAGGTCCCCAGGCTCCGGCTGGGCGTGGTGGCTCACACCTGTAATCCCGGCACTTGGAAGGCCCAGGTAGGTGGGTTGCATGAGGTCAGGAGTTTGAGACCAGGCTGGCCAACATGGCAAATCCCCATCTCTACTAAAAATACAAAAATTAGGTGGATGTGATGGCACGTGCCTGTGGTCCCAGCTACTCAAGAGGCTGAGGCCTGAGAATTGCTTAAGCGTGGGAGATGGAGGTTGCACTAAGCCGAGATAGCCCCACTGCACTCCAGCCAAGCGAGAGAGTGAGACCCTGCAAAGAGAGAAAGAGAGAGAGAAGAAGAAGGAAAGAAGGAAGGGAGGGTAATCCCAGCACTTTGGGAGGCCGAGACGGGCGGATCACGAGGTCAGGAGATCGAGACCATCCTGGCTAACACGGTGAAACCCCGTCTCTACTAAAAAATACAAAAAAACTAGCCGGGCGAGGTGGCGGCGCCTGTAGTCCCAGCTACTCGGGAGGCTGAGGCAGGAGAATGGCGGGAACCCGGGAGGCGGAGCTTGCAGTGAGCTGAGATCCGGCCACTGTACTCCAGCCTGGGTGACAGAGCGAGACTCCGTCTC
>NC_037684.1:64349242-64366136 GCF_003255815.1 Theropithecus gelada
AAGAAGGAAAGAAGGAAGGGAGGGAGGAAGGAAGGAAGGAAGGAAGGAAGGAAGGAAGGAAGGAAGGAAGGAAGGAAGGAAGGAAGGAAGGAAAGGAGGAAGCCGAGGCAGATGGATCACTTGAGCCCAGGAGTTCGACACCAGTCTGAGCAACATGGAGAAACCCTCTCTCTACCAAAAATACAAAAATTAGTCAGGCATGCTGGTGTGTGCTTGTAATCCCAGCTACTTGGGAGGCTGAGGCAGGAGGATCGCTTGAACCCAGGAGGCAGAGGTTGCAGTGAGCCGAGGTCGCGCCACTGGACTCCAGCTTGGGCAACCCAGCAACACAGCCTATCTTGGAAAAAAAAAAAAAAGAAAGAAAGAAAAGAAAAGGGGAAAGAAGAAAAGAAAAAAAGAGGTCCCCAGTCTCCTCTGTAGGCAACCGGGTGGGGATGGAGCTGCCATTTCCCAAATACAGGCAATGGGACCAACCTGAGCTGTAGGAAGAATCTGTATTTGGTCTCCAACATGTTGCATTTGAGTTATCCAGGGCGGGTGTTAGGCAGACACTGGGATGGCTGGGCTGGGGACTCTGATGTGCTGTTGGATGAAGAAGCAGTGACTGAGGACAAGGGGCAGGGGAAGTAACCCCGAGGACCCACTGTGAAGGTTAGGCAGAGGCCTGTGGGAGCTGGGGTGACCCTGTCCCCATGTCCCCCACCCCCTGCAGAGCACGCATTTGAGCACTGGCAGGAGGATGCCTTCTTCGCCTCCCAGTTCCTGAATGGTCTCAACCCTGTCCTGATCCGCCGCTGTCACTACCTCCCAAAGAATTTCCCCGTCACTGATGCCATGGTGGCCTCAGTGTTGGGCCCTGGGACCAGCCTGCAGGCTGAACTAGAGGTGAGGGGTGCAGGGATCCAGGCTTTTCACAGTCCCATCTCAGTGCCTTCGCACCCTTCCCCTGTTGGAGACAGAGGGACGCACTAACATTTGTTAGGGACCTACTATGTTCTGCGTGCCAAGCACACGCTCCCGAAACACACTCCTCTCCCAGCCCTGAATCCTCTCCCTTCTACCACCCCACCCCCTTCCTTTAGAAAACCAGGTGGTAGCCCCAGCTGTCCTTTCTTCTGCAGAAGGGCTCCCTGTTCTTGGTGGATCATGGCATCCTCTCCGGCATCCATACCAATGTCATTAATGGGAAGCCCCAGTTCTCTGCGGCCCCAATGACCCTGCTATACCAGAGCCCGGGCTGCGGGCCGCTGCTGCCTCTCGCCATCCAGGTTTGCAGTCAGGCAGGGGCAGGGCAGGGGCGAGGAGGGTCAGACTGAATGGTTGGCAGACACTCATGGCTGTCTCTCTCCCCACCCGCCTCCCCCCAGCTCAGCCAGTCCCCCGGCCCCCACAGCCCCATCTTCCTGCCCACTGACGACAAGTGGGACTGGTTACTGGCCAAGACCTGGGTGCGCAATGCGGAGTTCTCCTTCCATGAGGCCCTCACACACCTGCTGCACTCACACCTGCTGCCTGAGGTCTTCACCCTGGCTACCCTGCGCCAGCTGCCCCACTGCCACCCTCTCTTCAAGGTCAGTGGCTTGACAAGTTGGCCCGGCCTGTGCCCATGCCTCTGTGCCTCTTCTAAGCAGCCTTTCCTCACATAGCCATAACCGTGCAAGCTGGGTTGCAGGGCTCCCCCGTCCGCTTCAGCAGCATCTCCCGGCACAACTGCCCTGGGAGCCTGCTCTCCAGCAGGCCCTGAGTAAGATAAATGAGGTACCCCGGAGAGGCTCCCTTCTTCAGGGAGATCAGACGGCATCAGCAGCCATCATAGAAGCCCAAATCTTAGAAAGAGAAGGACCTGGGGGTGGCAGGTGCCAAAGTGTAAACATGGCTTTGAGAGACCGATAGGTTTTCCGCAGATAGTTCTGGGATGGGGGAGGGCTGGGTGGGAGGCCCCTGTGCTCTAGGGTGGGTTCTATAGGTTTCCTAGACCCTGCTAACTTTCAGACGGCATGGATTCGAGGCATCTCCTCTGCGAAGGGCAGGATGGCTCCCTCCCAGGGTTCACCCACAGCCGCCGCTCAAATACTCTGATCCTTCTAGACGTCTCCTGGGTCCCGGATGTGGGCCCTACTCTGTGCTCTTACATCCTATCTGGTTGTTTCTGACCATCTGCAGCTTCTGGGGCCTGGTACTCAGAGGTGGGCTCTGGTGGACGGCTCCACCTTGCCAGGCCCACAGGCCTTGGTTTTCCTAGTGTCTTCCCCGCCCAGGGGCTAGGAAATCACAGGATGCCAGAGCCAGAAGACACAGGGCTCAGCCACATCAGCACCAGCATTTGACAAAATAACCTGAGGCTCAGGGAGAGGAAGGAGCACACCTGAGCTCCCAGAACAAGCTGCTGGTGGAGCCCAGCAGGAACTCCAGGGCTCAGATCCCTGTCCCAGGCTGCCTCCTCTCATTCCTGTTGCCTCTTTCCAAGTGACTTGCAGGGCTGGTGCCTTTGTGGGGGAAGGTCTGGGTCCAGAAGGACCCAGGCCTCCCCCAGCTCTGCCGTTCCTGCCGCGCAGCTGCTGATCCCGCACACCCGGTACACCCTGCACATCAACATGCTCGCCCGGGAGCTGCTAATCGTGCCGGGCCAGGTGGTGGACAGGGTGAGAGCTGTGTTGGGGTGGGAGTGGGCAGGCCACTCCTTCAATGTGAGGAATTTGAGGTCCTGGGGTAGCAGTGGCCTGTCTCCCCAACACCAGTGCTACCTCCTGCTTCTGGAGCAAGGTCTGCAGGACCCAAGAGTCCTGTCCGTCAGTCCACAGGCATCGGCATTGAGGGCTTCTCTGAGTTGATACAGAGGAACATGAAGCAGCTGAACTATTCTCTCCTGTGTCTGCCTGAGGATATCCAGACCCGAGGAGTTGAAGACATCCCAGGCTACTACTACCGTGATGATGGGATGCAGATCTGGGGTGCAGTGGAACGGTGAGGGGCTGTCCCTGGAGAGCCAAGGGCTGGTCGGGGACACGGGAAGACAGAGAAGGAGACTGAGGCCCCAGGGAGGCTTACGTTGAGGAGGAGGGCCGGACATTCATGACACTAAGCAGAGGCATTCCTCAGAGTGGGTTGGGGTTGGAGGCTGGGCCTGAACCTGGGTGCATTGCAGCTTTGTCTCGGAAATCATCGGTATCTACTACCCAAGCGATGAGTCTGTCCAAGATGACAGAGAGCTCCAGGCCTGGGTCAGAGAGATCTTCTCCAAGGGTTTTCTAAACCAGGAGAGCTCAGGTATGGGGACCTCAGCCCTCAGGCGCATTTGAGTGACGCCATCCCTGTGTCCCCCGCCCCCTGCAGAGCATGCATTTGAGTGACCCCATCCCCGTGTTCCCCACCCTCAAGGCTCACCCTCAAGCCTCTGCAGCAGGGTCCTCAGGCCCCTGGAAGCCCCATCCCAGCCCAGCTCTCCTCGCAGGTATACCCTCCTCACTGGAGACCCGGGAAGCCCTGGTGCAGTATGTCACCATGGTGATATTCAACTGCTCAGCCAAGCATGCAGCTGTCAGTGCAGGGCAGGTGAGGAAAGGCCAGCGCCTGGGGTGGCAGGCTGGAGGTGACCCAGCTCCTCCGCCTCATTCTGCCCTCTCGGCCTTCAGTTTGACGCCTGTGCTTGGATGCCCAACCTGCCACCCAGCATGCAGCTGCCACCACCCACCTCCAAAGGCCTGGCAACACGTGAGGGCTTCATAGCCACCCTCCCACCCGTCAATGCCACATGTGATGTCATCCTTGCTCTCTGGTTGCTGAGCAAGGAGCCTGGAGACCGAGTGAGTGTGGGGCTGGGGGCCAGGCTGGGCCGCATTGGGGTAAGGGAAGGTGTGATGTTTACCCTGCTGGCCCAGACTCAACCCTGCCATCAGGGCGCAGGTCCCTTTGCCCCACTGACCCTCCAGTGGGACACATGAGCCTTGGACATTTCACAGCGAAGGTCAAATGGCAAAATGCGATGATGCAGAGCCATTCTCAGTGGCAAGGGGAATGTGTAATTATGCTCCTTGCAAATTCCGAATTGAGCTTTCATTCCCCGGAAGCTTCCTGCAGATAAGCTTTACGTGGCTATCTGTTTAAGAGGAGGGACATGGATCAGGCCCCATCGAGGGCTACTTCAAGTCCCATGCTTGGGGGCTAGGGCCAGAGCTGGCTAAGGCAAGTTGCAGCTGCTCAGATAGTGGGGACAGGGAATCTGGGATGCAGGACCTCAGCAGCCCCCTCACCCAGCCTGTGGTGGGTCCCCAGAGGCCCCTGGGCACCTATCCGGATGAGCACTTCACAGAGGAGGCCCCTCGGCGGAGCATCGCCACCTTCCAGAGCCACCTGGCCCAGATCTCAAGGGCCATCCAGGAGCGGAACCGGGGCCTGGTGCTGCCCTACACCTACCTAGACCCTCCCCTCATCGAGAACAGCGTCTCCATCTAAATCCCAGGGGAACACAGGCCCAGATAACATCCCTTTGACCACATCGCTCTAGGATAACTGGCACCCAGAGAAAAGGACTCCTGGGAAAAACAGGCCTCCATGTGCCTCTCCTGGGACAACCAGACTCTGTGTAACTCACCCCCACCACCATACACACACAAAAAAACAGAAACAAAATCAAAACACAGAAAGCAAAAAACCCACCAATAACAGAGTCTCAGGACAGAACCACTGAGCCTTTTGGAGGCTCTAAGCCTCAAAGTGCCTGCAGAGCCCACCTTGAGGGTTTTGCTAGTTGGTTTTGTTTGGCATTTTACAGCCGTGGGGGGAGGCATATAATCCTGCCCGTGGGCCCACTAGCCTCCACTGATTGGACTTTAGGGTCACCCAACTCAAGGACAGCCACCAAGAAGTGGCTGCCAAAGAGGCCAGGCACAGTGGCTTATGCCTGTAATCCCAGCACTTTGGGAGATGGAGGCAGGAGAATCACTTGAGGTCAGAAGTTCAAGGCCAGCCTGGACAACATAGCAAGACTCCACCTCTACCAAAAAATAAAAATTAAAAAACTAATTGGGCCTGGTGGTGTGTGGCTGTAGTCCTAACTACTAAAGAGGCTGAGACAGAAGAATCACTTGAACCTGGGAGGTGGAGGTTGCAGTGAGACCAGATCATGCCACTGCACTCCAGCCTGGGTGACAGAGTGAGACTCCATCTCAGAAAAACAAAAACGAAAACAAAAAATGCCCAAGAGGTTGATTGTGACCTACTGTCTCAGCTTTAAAATGAATAAAACACTGAAAAAGGGTCACTGCGAGCCAGGCAGAACAGGCAGAATGAGGACGCACTGCCCAGTCGGCGCAGGCAGTGCCTATGTATGCTTTCTTAAAAACGTCCCCTAAAATTAAAACTTGTACATTATAAAGCAGGTTCCATTTCCAGAGAATCAGAAAACATTATCATATCTCTAGTCATACTTTGCTGCTAGATTTCATCTTCACTGATGGAATTACAACATTTCATACACATTCTTTCATTCTATTTTTTTTCTGGCTCATATTTAGTGAGCATCCATTATGGTAAAAAAGGATCCTTTAAAAAAAAAAAAACTCCAGTGGAGACACCTGGTAGACATCACCTTAATCAAATAATCCAGGTGAGACCGGGCGTGGTGGCTCACACCTGTATTCCCAGCACTTTGGGAGGCTGAGGCAGGTGAATCACTTGAGGCCAGGAGTTAAAGACCAGCCTGGCCAACGTGACAAAACCCCATCTCTATTAAAAGTACAAAAAAACTAGCCAGGCTTGGTAGCAGGTGCCTGTAATCCCAGCCATTCAGGAGGCTGAGGCAGGAGAATCGCTTGAACCCCGGAGGCAGAGGTTGCAGTGAGCTGAGATCGTGCTGCTGTATTCCAGCCTGAGCAACAGAGAGAGACTCTGTCTCTAAATAAATAAATAAGTAAATAAAAGATCCAGGTGAACTTGCTGATACCATGTTGCTTTGCTCTAATGTTGTCAGAAGAGCACCTCACCTCTGTGGTTTCTTCTAGAAACTCATAACTATAGTCTAATAATGAGAAAAATGCAGACAAACCCAAATTGAGGGGCGTTCTGCAAAATACCTGGCCAGCACTCTCCAAATTTTAAAATGGCCTTTGCTTTTTTGGTGTAAAAACAAAATGCCTCCTTTACAAGTCACCTAATGATTTCCATTACTACTTCACATTGCAGGCATGAGTGCTTTTCTTTTTCAGTTTCACTGATTTTTATAAAACAATGTGGACAGAAATGTAATTTATATACTATAACTGCATAAACACTACCATTGGAAAAATACAGAACAGTGCCTCAGAAGGGGTAGGGCTGACTGGCAAACAGCATTTGACCTGCTCATTCCTTGTGGAGAGTGAGTATACCAAAAGTGATTTAGAGATATATGTATCTGTCAAACTTCTTTCCATCAATTCCTGCTAACTTAAGCAATAAAGGAGTTAATGGAAAAGAAACCGAGTTCCTTGAGAAGTTAAAGAGCTGACTATGCAGGCCATGCGCAGGGACTCACACCTGTGATCCCAACACTTTGGAAGTCCGAGGCAGGACGATTGTCTGAGCCCAAGAGTTCAAGACAGCTTGGGCAGTATAGTGAGACCCCATCTCTGCAAAAAAATGTAAAAAGTAGCAGGGCATGGTGGCTCACGCCTATAGTCCCAGCTATTCGGAACGCTGAGGTGGGAGGACTGCTTGATCCAGGGAGGCAGAGGTTGCAGTAATCACACCACTGCATTCCAGTGTTCCAGCCTGGGCAACAGAGCAATATCTTGTCCAAAAAAAAAAGCCCAGGCACAGTGGCTCATACCCATAATCCCAGCATTTTGGGAGGCCAAGGTGGGTGCATTACCTGAGGTCAGGAGTTCAAGACCAGCCTGACCAATATGGTGAAACCCTGTCTCTACTAAAACTACAAAAATTAGCCTGGCGTGGTGGCGGGTGCCTGTAATCCCAGCTACTTGGGAGGCTGAAGCAGGAGAATCACTTGAACCTGGGAGGCAGAGGTTGCAGTGAGCCGAGATTGCACCATGCACTCCAGCCTGGGCAACAAGAGCAACTCCATCTCAAAAAAAAAAAAAAAAAAGTTAATCATGCAGTTTCAGGAAAGAAACTAAAACCCAGGAGGCTTGAGGCATCTGGGGGACAAGGGACAAGAACTGATGAATGCTGTCCCAGGCACTGCCATGGGAATAATGAAGCTCCTACCATTTTTCATCCTTGAATTATTTGCCTCCATATTCAGTTCCATGAGCGAGGCTGTTTGACTTAACATGGAGCAGCAGAGACCACTGGATGCTGGAGCAGAGAGAGTTTGTGCTCACCTAATACCTCATGTACTTCCCAACATTTCCCAGCCTGCCTTTCAGTTAGGTTGAGGCCATGTGACTAATTCTGGCCAAAACACTAATTCTCAGAGGAGTGATGTGTGTCCTTTCCAAGATGGGACAGTTATGAGCTGATGTGCCTCCTTCATCCTTCTATTGCCTCATTGCCTATTCCTCAGGAGCATTTCCAGCTGACTTAGCCATCCTGACCTCTATTGCTGGATTTCCATTTCAGGAGGACAAGGTTCATAACTGCCCATCACAGTGCCAGCACACTGCAGGTGCTTGGTAAGTACGTGTTGAATGGAGGAATTAACACACAAATAATTCCTAAAACCCTGTGGTGCCCATCACTTACCTGTGTGTCTACCCAGTCAGACCATGAGCTTCTTGAATGCAGGAGCTGGGTCTCACTCAACTTGCTAGGCCTCGTGCCCAGCGCTGCACTGACTCAGATTGATACCCAACAAATGTTTGTTTAATGTCAGATGAAGGGAAAGTGATTGGATGGTTGCATGCGTGGATGTACTGGTGAGTTGGAGGGCAGTTGCGCCCGAATCAATAAACTGGTGTTTGTTTCAGTATATATCTTTTGGGATCAACTATCATTTCCAGGAGAAACTGCAGCATCCAAGGCAGCTCAGCTGTGCAAATCCAAGCAGTCAGTCCCTAACCACCCTTGGAGAAGCCACCACCACCTCCTCTGCCCAGGGCCTGTGAGCTTGTGAGCCTGTGAGGTGCCCCCGCCACACACACCACACAACCCTAGCCCTAGAGCTCTCAGCTGGCTGCCCCGCCTTGAGAAGAGAAGGTTGTTACAGAGAACATTCACTTCTAAGGATATCCAGTTAACTCTCCAGAGTGGTGGTTTCCTTGAGCTATGATGGATAGTAAATAGATAGAAGATAGATGATAGATAGATGGATAGATAGATAGATAGATGATAGATAATAGAAGATAGATAGTAGATAGGTAGAAGGTAGATAGATGATAGATAGTAGATATATAGTAGATGATAGAAGATAAATAGATGATAGTAGATAGATGAATAGATAGATGATAGATAGTAGATAGAAGATAGATAAATAGAAGATAGTAGATAGAAGATAGATAGTAGATAGAAGATAGGTAAATAGAAGATAGTAGATAGAAGATAGATAGTAGATAGAGAGTAGATAGAAGATAAATAGATGACAGATAGTAGATAGTAGATAGAAGATAGGTGATAGTAGATAGATAGATGATAGATATTAGATAGAAGATAGATAGAAGATAGTAGATAGAAGATAGATAGATAGAAGATACATAGTAAATAGATAATAGACATATAGCCATGCATTACTTAAAGATGGGAATATGTTCTGAGAAATGTGTTAGGTGACTTCATCATTGTGTGAACACCGTGGACTGTGCTTACACAATTTCAAATGGTAGCGTCTACCACACACCGCGGCTATATGGTCTAGCCTGTTGCTCCCAGGCTGCAAACCTGTGCAACACATTACCATCTGAATACTATAAGCAATTGTAACACAATGGCAAGTATCTGTGTATCTAAACATATCTACACATTGAAAAGGTACAATTAAAATATGGTGTTAAAGGTAAAAAGTGGTACACCTAAATAAGGCATTTACTGAAGGCCTTGGAACCAGGGATGCTGATGGTGTAATGAATGGAGCTGCAGGACCGGAAGTTGATGTGGGTGTGTCAGTGAGTGCGTGGTGAGTGAATGTGAGGGCCTAGGACATTACTGTACACTTTTATGTGACTGGCAGCACAAAATTTTACTTAGACCAGCATCACCACAAAATGTGAGTAATGCGGCCGGGCACGGTGGCTCAAGCCTGTAATCCCAGCACTTTGGGAGGCCGAGGCGGGTGGATCACGAGGTCAGGAGATCGAGACTATGCTGGCTAACATGGTGAAACCCCATCTCTACTAAAAATACAAAAAACTAGCCGGGCGTGGTGGCGGGCGCCTGTAGTCTCAGCTACTTGGGAGGCTGAGGCGGGAGAATGGTGTGAACCCGGGAGGCGGAGCTTGCAGTGAGCCGAGATCACGCCACTGCACTCTAGCCTGGGAGCACAGCGAGACTCCGTCTCAAAAAAAAAAAAAAAAAAAAAAAAAAAATGTGAGTAATGCATTGTGCTGTGACATTCTGACAGCTATGATGTCACTAGGCATTAGGAATTTTTCAGCTTCATTATAATTTTATGGGACCACTGTTTTACATGTCGTCCATCATTGATCAAAATGTCATTATGTGGTGCATGACTATAGACAGATACACAAGGAGAAATTAGGGGAATTGGCTCACGTGATTATGGAAGCTGAGAAGTCCCACTCCAGGCTGTCTGCAAGCTGGAGACCCTTGGATGCCAGTAGCAGCATGACTCAGTCCAAGTCTGAAGGCTTTGGAACCACGGATGCCAATGGTGTCATTCTCAGTCCAAGACCAAATGCCTGAGAATACTTCCACTGGTTGGGGGGCCACTGGTATGGGTCCTGGAGTCCCAAAGCCAGAGAGCCAGGGTTCTGATCACCAAAGGGCAGGAGGAGGAGAGTGTCCCAGCTCCAGGAGAGAGAGAAAAAGGGAGGAAATCCCTTTCTCCCTTTTTTCGTTCCACCAGGACCCACAGTTATTGGATGATGCCTGCCCACATTGAGGGTGGACGTTTCCCACTCAGCCCACTGACTCCCACCAATCTCCCCTGGAGACACCCTCACAGACACACCCGGAAATAACGCTTTACCAGTTCTCTCAGTATTCCTCAATGCAGTCACTTGACTGCATTAATGATGATGTTCTATAATATAGGTAGAAAACAAGTCACACTATGAGAAGTACATGATCCCTTTTGTGTTTTTTTGTTTTGTTTTTTTTTGAGATGGAGTCTTGCTCTGTCACCCAGGCTGGAGTGCAGTGGCGCGATCTCGGCTCACTGCAAGCTCCACCTCCCAGGTTCATGCCATTCTCCTGCCTCAGCCTCCCGAGTAGCTGGGACTGCAGGCACCCACCACCACACCCGGCTAATTTTTTAGTGTTTTTAGTAGAGACGGGGTTTCACCGTGTTATCCAGCATGGTCTCGATCTCCTGACCTCGTGATCTGCCCACCTCGGTCCCCCAAAGTGC
Organism: Theropithecus gelada; assembly: GCF_003255815.1. NCBI lineage: Eukaryota > Metazoa > Chordata > Mammalia > Primates > Cercopithecidae > Theropithecus > Theropithecus gelada. The sequence goes on from NC_037684.1 coordinate 64,359,702, forward strand.
TGGGGTTACAGCCATGAGCCACGGCGCCCAGGCCCCCTTGTGTGTGTGTTTTTTTAAGTGAAGTATGTAAATCAATAGAAACGGCAAGGAAAGGTCTGGAAAAAAGGATGCACACCTAGCTGTTGCTTGAGAAGGAGAGAAGGAGAGTGGGATTGCACAGCAGGGCCACAGTGAGCAGTAAAGAAGTGGGAGCCTTAAACTAAGAGAGAGAGAGAAGTGAAACCCTGAAACGGAGATCTATTTGATTGCTTGATGTACTCACAGGGAGCAGCCTTGTTAAGAAAAATTATCCAAAACTTATAAGTAGAATCAAGAGGACAACTGCCTGTCCTTTTAAAGATGTTTTCTTTTCGTTTTTTTGTTTTGTTTTGTTTGTTTGTTTTTTTGTTGTTGTTGTTTTGTTTTGGTTTTGGTTTTGGTTTTCTGGGTTTTGAGACAGAGTCTCACTGTGTCGCCCAGGCTGGAGTGCAGCGGCGCTATCTCAGCTCACTGCAACCTCCGCCTCCCGGGTTCAAGCGATTCTCCTGCCTCAGCCTCCCGAGTAGCTGGGATTACAGGCACCCGCCACCACACCCGGATAATTTTTGTATTTTTAGTGGAGGTGGGGTTTCGCCATGTTGACCAGGTTGGTCTCAAACTCCTGACCTCAAGTGATCCTCCCATCTCGGCCTCCCAAAGTGCTGGGAAGGATGTTTTATTTTCTAGCACAGCATACCATTGTTTGACTTTGCTGTCTATTATTAATAAAGGCCTCGGTTTATGGGAAGTTCATGTAAATGATTTGTTCTTTTTTTAAAAAGCAAATAAACCAGAGATTGTAGTTGATTGCTCTATAGGATGTTAGCTAGTTTCATATCTAACCCAACAATCATATCCTAACATTCCTTTATTAAATTGCCTATAAATGCCCGGCTCTTTAATTGTTCTTGGAACCAGCATGACCATCTGGCTGAGTCAAATAAAATATTTGACTTGTGAACATTCTAATTTGTATGAACCATGTTTTTCATTTGTTTGAAATCCCTCCCAGGCTGGAGGGAGAGCCACATGTGCCACCCCAGAACAGTGCCTAGAGCCCCAGTCCCTTCTTTTCTCTGCCAGGTCCTCTTCCAGCCTCCTCCTTACCTTTATGCCTGCCTTCCCCTCACCGCCCCCACATCCATGTTGGACATCCCAGGGATGCCTTTGCTCACTACCCCGGGGAATGAGAAACAGACTCTCCTGTCCCCACCCGCATCCCCCACTGAAATATAAGTATAGCTTGTGCTTAGTCCAACAATAAGAGAATCAGGCGGTAAGTTTGCTGCACTGACCACAGAGTGGAACAAACAATCACAGGAAGCCTGCGGAGCCTCTGAGCAAGAAAGCTGGCTTATGGCTCAACCTCCCGCTTGAGTGCCTGAACAAAGGTCTCGTGGGAAGGGAAGCGACCCTCGCTCCGTTACCCGGGAGGGTGCTGCAGGAGGCTGCTTGTAAAAGAGGAGAAGTCCTCTGTGCTAGACATAAGGAGGAAGTCTCCTGTCTCCCGCCCGTTCCCAGAGCCAGAGCAGCGGATCTGCTCATTGTGCTCAGGAGCTGACCACTCCTCTGATGTTCAGGCCTGTGGTTTGAAGGGCTCTCTGCTTTCACGTCCTGTTCTGTTCTGTTAACCCCTTAGTTGGACTCTGATGATTACCTATAAGTTAAACATAGAGTATTAGCGTACATAGTGGAACAGTAAGTAGTATTAACTGGCTAATGACGGACGCAGCCCCGCTCCGCCACCTCTCCCTATGCTCACCCAATGATCACCTCACCATCAGCCCACTCTCAGCCTATAGGATCAAAGGAATTGTACTCAACAAATATCGGTGGAACCCAGAGCTCACGGCCTTCGCAGTCTCCGTGTTGCGATGGACCCTTGGATCCACTTTTGTTAACTCTTAAACTTTGTGTCTTTGTCTTTATTTCTTTTCTCATTCCCTCATCTCTGCCAGGAAGGGGAGAACCTGCGGGTGGTGTAGCAGGCTAGTTCCCCTACATCTCTGGTGCCCAACGTGGTCTCCTTGAACCCAGGTGAAATTACGCCTGAGTGTGGTCATTGCGAAGAACGGTCTGTCCAGGGACCCCCGAGAACGTGTGGTCGGCCTTGCAGTCAGCTTGTGCGCTCGGAGCGTTCCAGCGACACCATGGGACAATCAAAAAGTAAACCGTCTGCTTATTCACACTTTATTAAGTTCCTCTTAAAGAGCGCGGGAATGAAGGCTAGCACAGAAAATTCAATTACTCTGTTTCAAACAGTAGAGCAATATTGTCCTTGGTTTCCTGAACATGGTACCATGGACTTAAAAGATTGGGAACAGGTGGGAATTGCCTTAAAACAAGTGTGTAGGGAAAGAAAACTTATCCCTCTAACAGTCTGGTCAAGCTGGGCTATAGTTAAAGCAGCCTTGGAACCGTTTCAATCAGAAAATGAGGCTTATCCTCCAGTAGAAAGAATTTCTGCGGAGGAAGGAGGTGCTGCTGCCAATATAGATACAAAGGAAGTTGAGGGAGGAGAGGATAGTGAAGAAGATTTTGAGGAAAATACAGACAAACCTGGAGATGACTTAATTTCTTTTGAGGAGCCTGTGGGACCTTCAGCTGCTCCTAAAAGAGAGAAGCCATATATGCCAATATGTTTAGAACAAAGAAGGGCCTTGCGGAGCCCTCGGCCCCTCATTGGGATCATCCCGAGTGACCGCCTCCAATAAAGCAATGTAGTTCGGAGCCTTGGGGGTTTGAATCTCAAATTTGCCCTGTTTCCCCAATGAATGAATTGGGGCCTCAGGAACCACGAGTGCGTGGTGCAGCACCAGTTACAACATAAGGCTGCACTGCCATCTAATGTTGATGAATCGCCATTACAGGTGACTACTCGGCAGGCTAGATTAGCTGGAGATCTTAATGCCTGGCAGTTTCCAGCAGTTTTGCAACCCCCACGACAGCAAGGTGGAGCCCATCAGGCGGTATGCGAACCATTTTGTTTTAAGCTGCTCAAAGATCTTAAAGCAGCTGTTGGTCAGTATGGTCCCAATTCACCTTTTGTCCGATCGCTATTACAATCAGTGGCTCAGAATAAGCGATTGACTCCATGTGATTGCAAGATTTTAACGAAAGTTACACTTTCGCCCTCCCAATTTCTTCAGTTTACGTCTCGGTGGACCGATGAGGCTCAAAATCAAGATAGAAAAAACCGTGCTGCTAATCCTGCTATTGCCATTACATTTGTACAACTTCTAGGAATAGGGAGTCAATGGGGAGCTAACTGTACAACAACAATTAGGACTTCCAGAAGATGCCATTGAACACATTCGCAATTGCTGTTTGAGGGCATGGGAAAAAATTCAGGATCCAGGAACTACTTACCCCTCTTTTAATTCTATTAGACAAGGCTCAAAGGAATCATATCCTGATTTCATTGCTCACCTTCAAGATGCAGCTCAGAAGGCTCTCACTGATGAAAGTGCCAGGAAGGTGACCGTAGAATTGAGTGCCAGTCAGCTATCCACCCGGTGAAAGGGAAGGTTGCGGTGGGAATTGATGTGATTAATGAATATATCAGGGCATGTAATGGAATTGGTGAAATCATGCATAAGGCTATGATAATGGCTCAAGCCATACCAGGGTTAAAAGTGGGAGGTCCAGCTAAAAACTTTTCAGGCAATTGTTACAATTGTGGGCAATTTGGACACACAAAAAAAGGAATTTAAGAACAAATCAAACAAACAAGCAAGAACTAATCAAACAAAAGAACCACCTGGCTTATGTCCCAGGTGCCAGAGGGTAAACATTGAGCTAATCAGTATCACTCCAAATTTGATAAAAATGGCCAGCTGTTACGACCACAGTGGGGAAACAGGAAGAGGGGCCAGCCTTAGGCCCCACTCCACACTGGGGCATTCCCACTCCAGCAGTTTGTCCCTCAGTCAGTCATTGCCTCTAGTCCAACCACCATCATTGTCTCTTGCCCAGCCACCAGAGTAACACAATTGGCGCCAGCTACAGCAGGGAGTGCAGCCTCAGATTTATGTTGCACAGAAGCTGTCTCTCTGCTTCCAGGGAAATCCCCTCAAAAAGTGCCCGCTGGAGTATTTGGCTCTTTACCTGATGGGACAGTTGGACTTGTTTTAGGAACATCTAGTCTAAACTTAAAAGGAATTCAAATTCATACCGGGCTGATTGATTTAGATTTCGTGGGAGAAATTCAATTGGTTATTAGTTCCAGTATTCCTTGGAGTGCCAACCCAGGAGATAGAATTGCTCAGCTGTTGTTATTGCCTTATGTAAAAGTAGAAAAAAGTACAGTAAAGTACAGTAAAAAGATAAGGTGGTTTTGGCCGTACCGCCAGTGACGGAAAAGCAGCCTATTGAGTAAATCAAGTTTCTAAAAACACCTGTGTGCACAATGACTCCGGGAAAACAGTTTGAAGGCCTGGTAGACACAGGTGCTAATATTTCAATTATAGCTCTAAATCACTGGCCAAAAGCGTGGCCCGGACAACAGGCTTCTACGGCTTGATTGGAGTAGGCACGGCATCTGAAGTCTATCAACGTGCTACAATTTTAATCGTTCAGGACCAGATGGGCAGGAAGGCACCATCCAACCTATAGATTACTTTCATTCCCATTAATTTGTAGGGGAGAGATTTGTTACAGCAATGGGGTACAGAATTCACCATTCCCTCTGCAATTCACAGTCCTGGGAGCCAAAGAATGATGACCAAAATGGGGTATATTCCTGGGAAAGGATTAGGAAAAAATGAGGACAGAGTAACTCAGCTGATTGAAGTCTCAGTTAAATTTGACCGAAAAGGAATTGGATATCCTTTTTAGGTGCGGCCACTGTTGAGCCTCGAAAGCCCATTCCATTAAAACGGAAAACTCAAAAACCTGTTTGAGTTGATCAGCGGCCGCTTCCTCAACAAAAACTGGAGGCATTACATTCATTGGCAAAAGAGCAATTAGACAAAGGACGTATTGAACCTTTTTCTCCATGGAACTCCCCAGATTTTGTAATTCAGAAAAATTCCGGTAGATGGCGCATGGTGACCGACTTACGAGCGGTTAACGCAGCCATTCAACCGATGGGAGCTCTCCAACCAGAGTTACCATCTCTGGCCATGATCCCAAAAGAATGGCCGATGGTAATAATTGAACTAAAAGATTGCTTATTTACTATACCTTTGGATCCTCAGGATTTTGAGAAATTTGCGTTTACAATACCTGTCATAAATTACAAGGAGCCATCTACTAGATATCAATGGAAAGTTTTACCCCAAAGAATGTTAAGTAGTCCTACAATTTGTCAAACTCTTGTTGGAAAGGTTATTCAGCTTGTCAGGAATCAGTTTCCTGATTGTTATATCACTCATTATGTTGATGACATTTTATGTGCTACTGCAAGCAGGGACAGACTGATTGTTTTGCTATGCTACAAGAAGTGGTGAGACTTAACAGGTCTTGCTGTAGCACCCGATAAAATCCAAACTACTACACCCTATCATTACCTGGGAATGAGGGTAGAGGAGCAAACAGTAAAGCCTCAAAAGGTGGAAATTCGTAAAGAGTCCTTAAAAACCGTAAATGATTTCCAAAAATTATTAGGGGACATTAATTGGATAAGACCTGCTTTGGGAATTCCCACCTACGCAATGTCTAACCTGTTTGATTTGCTAAGAGGGGATCCAAATTTACATAGCAAAAGAACTCTGACACCTGCTGCCCCTGAAGAATTACAAATGATTGAGGAAAAAAATTCAAAGTGCTCAAGTCAGTAGAAGAGATCCTAGTGTTCTATTACAGCTCCTGGTGTTCCCTACTCTCCATTCTACAGGAGAGATTGTTCAAAATGTTGACTTAGTTAAATGGTCCTTTTTACCTCAGAGTACAACTAGAACTTTCTCAATTTATTTAGATCAAATAGCTATTCTTATAGGCCAAATACAATCGAGAATAGTCAGACTCGCTGGCACCAATCCAGATAAAATTGTAGTTCCTTTAAACAAAGCACAGGTTCGACAAGCTTTTATTAATTCGTCAGAATGGCAGTCAAATCTGGCTGATTTTGTTGGTAATATAGATAATCATTACCCTAAAACTAAAATTTTTCAGTTCCTAAAATTGACTACCTGAATTTTACCCAAAATAACTAGTTCCATTCCTTTGGAGGGAGCTGTAACTATCTTGACTAGTGGCTCTCAGAATGCAGAAGCAGCTTATTCAGGACCAGAAGAAAAGGTTATTCAAACTCAGTTTCATTCTGCACAAAGAGCTGAGCTACAAACAGTTATATCCGTATTAGAAGATTTTAATCGACCTGTTAATGTAATCTCTGACTCTGCTTATGTAGTCCAGGCTACCAAAATGGTAAAAAAAAAAAAAAAAAAAAAAAAAAAAAAAAAAAAAAAAAAAAAA